>NC_134489.1:93703815-93788815 GCF_040206685.1 Ascaphus truei
AGCCGCTCCAGTGATTGGCCGGGAAGGGTTGGTGCGTCACGTCCGGCCGTGACGTCATACCCGGAAACCCGGCGTCCTGGGAGTTGTTCCGCTCTGTTGTGCGAGCCTTGGAGAAGCGTGGAGCCTGTATAACAACAAGGCGTTTGGAGGAGGAATCAAAGGAGCCACCCGCGCCAAGTGATTTGAAGTTTGGGTGAGCGATCTCTACAGTTGATGCCTAACGGCACCTCTCCACTCTCATACACTCCATCACCTGCACGGTTGGTGGCATTTTTCATCTAAGGCTACCACTCTGGAATTTCACCTCTCTACGGCCCTTTGTGCCCGAGTCTGCCAAGACAGACAGGGGCGGTAGTTCACTTATTTTAAGTACATTACTTACCACCTGGACATTTCCCTTCTGGCAGAGACTTGTTTATTATTTTTATTGTTTTTCAATTATGTAATTATATGTAATTTTAATCCTGTTTTATTAACATAAAGTGGCTGTTGTGCCTTAAACCAGACCCATATTGCGCTTCCCTTTTTGTTTGTTTTACTGTCCATACGTTTACTTGTAGCAACCACCAGCTTAATTAACAGGTGTCCCTCCCTAGAGGAGACACTACTACCAGCGTCCAGCTAAACGCTCACTCTCCCTTTCCCTTCACCGGGTGATCCCACCTCGTGTCCAGTTCCCGCGTGGAATACGTTCCCCCACCCCCAAGTGAGTCAGTGGATGTATAAGTGTGTGACTGCGCAGCCACTGTGTCCCGGAGTGAAAATGGTACCGTTGGTGCACTTGACATTTACCTGCTGGGCACTCCTGTACCCGGTACTGCAACTATCTTCACAAAGGATCGGCGTGGGCGTAGCTGACGTCACCCGTAGGTGTCCGGGGCGTTCCCACCCAGACATGCTGCGACATAGTAGCTGGGCCTGGTCCCAGGCCTCCCGCTGATTTTTGAACTGTCCCGGTAGCGATCGTATCACAGAAGGGGATCCGGAACCTGACTATGGCCAGTCCCTAGCTCCGCTGCACTCTACTGGGGCTCAGGGCCTAACTGGGTCTGGGGCATGCGGCCTAGGTAGGGGCGGCCTGCCTCCCTACACCGGAGCTCCTTCTCCTTCCTCCGACAGCTAGCTCTGACTCCTCGTGCGCCCCACCACTTCCTTATCCTCCCTATTCTCGTACCTGATTGGTTCTGCCATGTCACGGGGGACCGCGGGGTCTGCTGGGACCCGTAGTCCCCTAACTCCCCTCCTCCCCGAGCTCTCCTCCTTCGCGGGCTTTGTACCCTGCTCTGCGTATGCGCAACCTCCTGCCGGACCAGGTCTGCGCCGGCGCCACCCTAAACATGGCGGCTCCCTGTCGCGGAACCTCTGTTATTGGAGCGTTCCCTAAGTACAACATATCCCACCCCACACAACAATTGGGGAAGAAAGCGGGGTCCCGGCTACATCAGTAATAGGAAAGGGTTAGTAATGATAAAATGTTGGGTTTGAGTGAATTGGGATCTGCTTTGATCTTGCAAATCCAGTACAACCAACCTCACACTGATGAGACCCACAAGGTTGAAACAGTCTGTCTGTGAGTGAGTTTATTGACTTTGCATCTCATCCCAGGCTATGTTTAAAAGCTGTGTTTAAAATAGCATGCATCGGCTTAAGGGTTTAAACATGGAATGTGGTCTTGAGACAAAAGGTGGCACTGTGCTCAATTGCATGTCATTTCCCAAAATCCCTTGCTGCAGTGGTAGCACTGTATGCTAGGAGATAATGGCGAAAACCAGGGTTGCAGACCTGTCTAATACATGTGAATGTGCTCACAAGTAATATATATATATATATATATATATATATATATTTATATATATCGCCTTTGAAGAAAAAATCTGTAAAACTAGAAAAAAGTTAAAATTAAGATGATTTTTTTAAATACATTTTGTCCAATGTTCGATTTAAATCAATTGGGAATGTCAGATTAAAATGATGACATTGTACATGAGAGGGTATAAGGTCAAACATTCAGGACTAGAAAATCTTAGTGAGCAAATAGTCTACTGATGTAACAAGATGTTCTTAGAATTTGATGTTAGGGCTTCCATGGCAACATAATTTAACAAATTTTACAAAAAAGGGATTGAAAAGAGGCTTTTCAATGTGAAAAAATACGTAATAATATCACATTCGCCTTCATCCAGAACATTTTGCATTTCTGAGCTGGTAAAGCAAACGAAAATCAAGAAAAAGAAAAACGTGCATGTTTAAACAATGTATGTAACAATTATCTTCATATGCGATTGTGATGGGGTGCGGGATTTTTTTTGGGGGGCACAGGCGGTTGCAGAGGCCCAGCGCTCTTACCCAAGCATTTAAATTCAATGCAGGGGGATCGCGCGAAGCCTCTCTAACCTACTTACTGGGTGTCAGAAGCGTTGCTTTGCCGCGTGGCCATGGCAATGCGGCGTTAAATGATGCCGCGTGGCCATGTGTTGTGATGTCACATGACCCGCGGCTTCATTTCACGACGCGTTGCCATGGCAATGGGGTCATGTGACGTCACCCGCAGCATCATTTCATGCCAGTAAAAAAGTTAGGGGGGCGCGAGCACCTGGGGGAGCAGGCAGGGGGTCGTAGCTCCAAATGTTTGCGTTCCCCTGATCTAGGCCCTTACATTTTGGGGCCTCTTGTTGCTGGTTGTCTGAAAGGAAAGCAACTGACCGCACATGCTTCACTGCAAGATATGTTGCATTGCTTTGGATCCTAAGAGTAGCAACATAATGTTCTGGGTACAAAAGGATATAGTTGGTAAATGTTGTCGGAGAGAGAAACAATACATGAAAAGAGAAACTCTGGGATGCAGATATACAGATTTAGCCAATCTTACTGTTCTCGTGGCCACAACCGCCCAGTCCTGTGACTGTACCGATTGCGGCTCGGAAGTATTAATGCTGTGGGATATCCCATTGAAAAGAAAGGACATCCGACAGAACCGTTGCGGCAGCCACTTCCCGCAGCGCCCCGACTTTTCTGCATTTCATCCACGGCGCTGGGAATAGTAGGGCTGCTACATCTATAGCTAAAAAGAAAGCTGAAAGACAGAGAGAGTGGGAGGAGATAAAAGACAGAAACAAAATCAAAGTGTAAATGTATTATTGTGTTCTTCAATTACTATTAATACATTAATAATAAATCCTTATTTAATAAGGTTTAGTTGCTAACACCTTATTGGTGATTAGTTCCTTCTGGCTCCGTCAAATCATATTAATTTCTACTTTGGGACCACTGAAAAAAAAGAAAACATCTGCAGTTGTTACTGGAGAAAGCCACAGGATCCAGACAGTTGATTCTCACAGGCACTGAGAACATTGATGCAAGAAACATCTGTAAGTTGGATAAGTGTAAAGTACCTGATTTTTCTACATCAGATAGGTAACTCAGGGTTGTTTTAGAGGCGCATGTGAGATAATCCTAAATATATACTGTATATATGGATTTTACACATGGATCGGGCGCTTTTTCTCTTCATATATATACTGAGATGAGTATCTGCAGCCCAAGCGAAGAAGTTCACAGTGCTCCACAAAATAATGAATGATAGGTGGAAGCAAGCTCAGAGAAAGCACAGGGAAGAAATAAAGACCCTGAAAGGAGAATGGCAGGATACACTCAAGAAACAGAGTGAGACTCTGCAGACCAGTAACTTACAGATGCCTCCAATACGGAAAAAGGTATTGGCTCTGCCCAAGCATCGGTATTCCACAGTAACTAATGCCCGTGAGGACAAGGGTACAGTGAGAGCTGGGGACACCACTCACCTTCAAAACAAGATTATAAAGTTTTAGCCACCTAAGAAAGCACTAGTCAAACCTGCAGCCGCCCAACAGGGTAGAGGTAGGAGTGCAGAATCAAAGCTAGAAGAATCCTTAGCTGAGGAAGCTGAAAAGATAGGACATTCTCTGGAAGTGGAGCTGGAATCGCAACTCAATCCCAAAGAAGCTGAACTGGCAACTACATTGAATGGGAAAAGTGCAGGAAGACAGCTTCAGGAACTGAGGGCTCATGGGGCTGTTCCTGGGTGCTCTTGTGATACCAAAAAGTGGACATTTGGTGCTAAAGTAGAGTACATGGGGAAGATGGCGAAAGAAAGCGATTGGCATAAAAGCTCTGCAACTGTCACCATACAGTCTGCCTATAAAAAGAGGAGTGCCCGACACAGGGGAAAGCTCATGACCACATGGTCAGTAGAAAGACAGGACTTGGAAAAGGTTCCCCTTGAGCAACTGAGGACTGCTGATCTCAAGCACCTTCTGGAGAAGACACTACTAAACTGGAGGAAGGGCTCCAATCCCAGCGGGATTGAGGGTTCTCCTCCTCCATCCACTCTCATTCAAGTCACTGAGATATCTCGAATGAGAGTGGAAGGATGGGCTTTGGCCGTGGCAAGCCTGAGCTTCCCACAAACAGGGGAGGTATGTAACAGGGGATTCATCCCTGTTCAGAAAACTTGCCTCTAATCCAGCAGTGTGCTGGTTAATTGACCAGCAACTGGCTGATTGGAGGTTTGTTAGAGAAAAGGCTCCTCCTGAGACAGGAAGGAGAGATTCCTTAGTCCACAACTGGGCTGACCTAGGAAACAGACAGAGCAGAGGTTCCTGAGTCTCACAGATGAGACTGACAGAGGGATCACAGATGTCTGGAGCTCCCAAGACTTCTATACCTGAATGCTGAGAGAGCCTGAGGAAAAGGCAGCAACCCAGGAAAGAGAGAAGCCTTCCCCCTACAACTACGAGACAGATAAGACTTTTCTTATCAGACTGATTATCTATGTCTGTCTATATATATATATATATATACATATATATATATATATATATATATATATATATATATATATATATATATATATATAAATGTCTCTATGCTTTGGGCTGGTGAATCACTGGACTACAAGTGTAAATATACTCCAACGTGGAGCAGATTTTGTTTGTGGATAAACACATGTTTGCTGTGTATAAAGCAACTGCGCAATAAAGCTTTATTTTATTTCACCTTAAAACCAGTCTCCATTACGTACCTCTGCACACATCTCTTACAGATACATATCTATCATGGATGCATACATGGGCAAATTGAATTCCCTAAGTATACAGCAGGATTCTCTAAACAAATAGATATATCTGCTATAATATGTCGAGAAACTGAAATCCAGAATGAAGCCCCTCTGATTTAGTGGCAGAATGTCAACAGTTGCCCAACATGAAGCAGGGTGAAGAATTTATAAATGTTTTGAATAAATAACAATGGTATCTCTTACAAATGTTTGTGTTGGAATGGAGTACCTACGTTCCCATTGAAGGATAGTGATGAATTCTTATTGATAGATACTCCAGAAAATTATTTATTAACAGAAGGATACAGATTCAAGAAGCCACTAGCTTGTCCATCAAAAAGTTATAGTATAAATATTTCAGAAAATTAGAAGAAATGACTTTGCTCAAAAAACAAGCTGTTTTCTTGAAAAGTGAATACAATTTTTGCTGTGCTAAAAGTATTGAGCATGACATTCGGCTTAATGAGTCTCCACTTTTCAGAGAACGATCAAGGAAATTACCACCAGGAGATTTAGAAGACCTTAAAAAACACTTACAAAAATTAGTCAGCAGGCACAATCACTGAATCCCTAAACCCTTATGCATCATCCATAGTAGTAGTTAGAAAGAACAATGAAACAGTGAGAATATGTGTGAACTACAGAATGATAAATCGCAGTACTATTGTGGATTCATGTACTGTGCCATGAATTAAAGATGCATTGCATTGTTTATCGTGTAGTAAAGGCTTTAGTGTATTGGATCTTCCCAGTGGTTACTACCAAATACCCATGAATGAAGATAACAAAGAAAAAAATGCTGTCATGTCCTTTAGATTTTTATCAGTTCTAAAGTATGTCACTTTGTACAGCTGAACCCTGTTATAACGCGGTGCTCAGGGTCCACATAATGTGGCCATGTTATAACTGGTATCGCGAAATGGACTTACCCGGCATCTTCAGCTCTCTCCTCACTGCAGCTCTCTCCCTGCTTCATCAGACGGCGTTCACATGCGCGGCACACGTCTCCAAGGTTTTTTTTTATAACATTCAATGCTTTTTTGCTAACGGACATACACACACACACACACCTGCCCCTACACTAATAATTTTAGCATACCATGCAGGAATCGAATCCATGGCTTATGGTGTAGCAGGTAAATATTCGCTCCCAGTGTATAAAGGGTCATGGGTTCGGTTCCTGCATGGTATGCTAAAATTGTTAGTGTAGGGGGGAGGTGTGTGTGCCCGTTAGCAATAAAGCATTGAATGTTATTAAAAAAAAAAAAAAAAAACCCTTGGAGATGTGCGCCACTCACGTGGACATACTGATGTAGGGAGACAGGAGAGCTGCAGAAAGGAGAGAGCTTCAGATGTCGGATAAGTCCTCGCGCGGCCGCCATTTCTCTTTAAAAAAAAAACTTGGAGATGTTTTTAATTCGGGAGCCACACTCAGACTGTTATAAGCGGATCCACATTGCAGCAGATTGCGCTATAACGGGGTTAAGCTGTATCAATGGGGCCACTGCAACATTTCAGAGACAAGTGGAAATAACAGTAAAGCATACATATGAATCTGATGGTGATCAATGGGATGCAAAGTGTAAACAAGTCTTTGGTATAGGCATTTGTACTGTAGATCATCAAAGACCTTATATTTTACACGTGGATGGAAACACCAAAGGATTAAGGCCAGATGCCATTATAAGTAAAAGTCTTAAAAATATGTACCTTATTCTGCTCTCAAATTCCAATTGCTTGTTTAAAAAATAGTAGTCGTAGCAGTAGTAGATATGTGGCGTGGTTGCATACTGTATATAGAAATAAAGAGATTGGTGCTTCAAAAGCGCTTATGCATGATAAACACAAATACAGTGCATGTGCTCAGTATAATATTAAAACAAGAGCACAAAGAAACTCATACATATGAGATAGGCAGCCTGGTAATACTGACTGAACAAAGTCAGAACACAATACAGAGAAAACAGATACAGACCGGCGCCTTGAAGATAAAGTCCAATGAATGTCCAGATGTACTGTTAAGGTGTTAAAACTCCTCGGAAGGTAATTAAATGCTGTACACCTGGATTGACTTTGTGGTTCCGTGGGGTAAGGTCCCGTGATATGTGGAGTTAAACACAAAGAAAAATCATAGTATACACTGCTAGTTATAAAACATATAACTCTACAAACAAACATAAAACTCAAACATACAACACTAACACACATAAAACTTATAAAACACTCAACATACAGACATAAACAAACAAGGCTATATAAATAGTTATGCTAATTTATTAAAATATAAAATGGACAGTTACAGACAAGTGAATGAGTGTTGCTAAGGGTTGGACTGAACGGGAAGACAGGCTTTCTGATCAGTGAAGAAATAAACTCTAGGTAATAAAAGAACAAATACTCATATATTATTGTTACTGTGCTCATCTCAAATCAGAAGGCAGACCAACAGGGCTGAGGTGGGGATGCAAATAAACCGACCACAACCCAGGGACAGAGTCCTGTAAGAGTATCCGTAGTCTGTATGAAAGCAGGGGTCAGGGCTGGCGGCAGAGTTGCAAAGTCCAAGGGACAGGCAGAGGTCAGGGCTGGCATCAGAAGTACAAAGTCGAGGAGGCAAGCGGAGGTCAAGGCAGACAGAAAGCAGCGAGGTCAGGGTCATGGTCCGGGGTCAGCAACAGGAATTCAAAACAGGCAAGAGGATAAGGCATAACTGCAAAGACCAACAGGAGCTGCAAACACACAGAACATTGCTCGGCGACTCCTTACAGTAACTGCAGCTTTATAAAGTAGCCTGCCGGTACCCAAAATGGCCACAGAGAGCAGAAAGGACAGGAGAGAGAAAACTTGGACCGTAGTGAAAACCCAGCACGGATCAAGCAAAATCCTTACAAATATACAGTATTGTTAATGTTCAGTGTTTGTGTAAAGACAATGTATGAGTGAATGTGTTAATGTAATTACATGTGTGTATATAGATGTGTCTATACATACTGTATGTATCTATGAATTCAACTTATTCGGACGGTGGGATCAAGGTACCTACCTTTTTGGTACCTCTTGTTGATTATTGCTGAGTGGGAGAAGCCGGTGCTAGATAGCTTGCATTGCATTTGGTGCTATGTATAGCAACAGAATGTTCTGGGGATGGAGACTGTAGCTGGTAGCAGTTGTAAGAGAGATATGTTTAAAGAGAAATTGTGATGCAGATACAGTTAAAAAGTTATCTGAGATACAGTGGAATAAAGACAGCAGATGTGAATGGAAAAAAAGAGAAGAAAGTGCAAAACAATAAAATGTTGATCAGTGCAGTCTTCTGGTTTAGAGCCACATGTTAGACAATCTTACATATATGTATATTCAATTGAAAGACATTGTTAAACCCTTAAAAAATCTGGAAATGTTGAAGTTAAGGTGACACGCAACCTTACGTCCCCCCCATGATTTGCTGATGTCATCATACATGACATAACAAATGACATCACAAATTACTTGATCCCATCACATCAAAGAATGGGAATGCAGTCCCAAATAGCCAGGCTTCTCCAGTCCATTTCTCCACCAGCCCACTCCTCCAACATCAGGCTTTTCTGGACTTTTCAATTTTTAGTTCCTACAGTAATACGCTGTTTCTATCAAAAGCTAGGACTTTATCTTTAGCTGCTTTAATAAGTGGAGGTTTGTAGTTTTTCTCTTTTAATCTTTCTCCCAAAATGTGTACTTGTTCTTCAAATATACCTATATCTGAACAATTCCTTCTAATACACCTGAATTGTCCATAAGGAATATTAGGTAACCACTTCCCATGGTGGAAGCTGGTATTAAGAATTAAGATTACAGTCCACATTTTTTAAATAAGTTTTGGTGTGGATCTCACTTTCCTTAATATAAATGATTAGGTCCAAAAATGGAACAGAGTTACTACTGTAATTGCTGTAAACTTCAGATTTAGATTGTTAATGCAAGTAGAAAGGGGGACAACAGAGTGATCTCCCACAGATCCCTTTTGTCACTGCACAGTCTGGCTAGTGGAGTATATAGCAAGGAATAGGTACTTCTTGAAGGAATAGGGAGTGAGCAATAGGGGAGACCCTGGTAATCGCACCCAGTGCTAGGAGTAAACAATTACCTAAAACTGCCTTATGGGCAAAACAATAAACTTTTATTGAACATCTATATATACACACAATATAACGGCGCAAGAATGAATAGTAAAAACAACTAAAACACAGGTACGGGTGTATACAGGAGGTGCGTATGCAGTGGATAGCTATAATTCAAATATATTGATAAACCCTCCTGATAGAGTCGCAAGGTCGAGAGGATATACAATAAAGGTGGTAGTAACTGGTATAGTCACTAAAGCTGATAGTACTCGCTAATAAGCAAGCAAGATATACCAAATAAATATAGGGAGGGGTGTGGTGGGAGTATAACTGTTGCTCAGAGTGTATAGATCAGGCAGTGTCAGGCGTCACAATCATAGGTAATACAGATCGTGCTGTGGTCAGTGTAGCTGCTGCTGTGGCAGTATTAGTATAATAGCAGTCTCACCATGTATGTCAAGTGCAGCTATAGCTAGTATGCTCACGATTAGCAGCAATTGCCTGTGTAATGCCCCATAGGTGGCTGGATCGCCAGAATCACCTTAGCCTCCGACATCGGAGGTCACGGGTGAGATCGCTCTAGTAGTGGGGAGGGAGGGAACGCATTGGTGTATCGGAGGCTAAGGTGATTCTGGCGATCCAGCCACCTATGGGGCATTACACAGGCAATTGCTGCTAATCGTGAGCATACTAGCTATAGCTGCACTTGACATACATGGTGAGACTGCTATTATACTAATACTGCCACAGCAGCAGCTACACTGACCACAGCACGATCTGTATTACCTATGATTGTGACGCCTGACACTGCCTGATCTATACACTCTGAGCAACAGTTATACTCCCACCACACCCCTCCCTATATTTAGGTGGTATATCTTGCTTGCTTATTAGCGAGTACTATCAGCTTTAGTGACTATACCAGTTACTACCACCTTTATTGTATATCCTCTCCACCTTGCGACTCTATCAGGAGGGTTTATCAATATATTTGAATTATAGCTATCCACTGCATACGCACCTCCTGTATACACCCGTACCTGTGTTTTAGTTGTTTTTACTATTCATTCTTGCGCCGTTATATTGTGTGTATATATAGATGTTCAATAAAAGTTTATTGTTTTGCCCATAAGGCAGTTTTAGGTAATTGTTTACTCCTAGCACTGGGTGCGATTACCAGGGTCTCCCCTATTGCTCACTCTCTATTCCTTCAAGAAGTACCTATTCCTTGCTATATACTCCACTAGCCAGACTGTGCAGTGACAAAAGGGATCTGTGGGAGATCACTCTGTTGTCCCCCTTTCTACTTGCTATGCCAGTACTATCCCTTTGCACCGGCTACTATTATTGCTATTTGGTGAGCGGTATACTTATAGTTATTCCATTTTAGATTGTTAATGGTCAGATATTGTAATGATATGGCATAAAAGGTGGTCTTCCCCCTTCCAAATAAAAATTATGTCATCAATATATCGGCACCAGAGGACCAGGTTTGCGCCAAAGGGGTTGTTATGGAAAATACAATCTTCCTCCCATCGTCCTAAAATTAAATTGCATTAACTTGGCACAACCCTGGTCCCCATGGCAGTACCACACACACAAGTAGAAACTGACCTTCAAACTAAAAGCACTTGTGAGTTAAAATATACATAATACAATTTAAAATAAAATCCACTTGTATCAAATTCAGCTTTTTACTGTCCAACAGAATCCTTTTAACCACCTCACAACCACAATCATCGTTAATCACTGTATATAGAGATGAAATGTCCACTGTACAGAGAATATAATTCTCTTCCCATTTTACCTTCTTCAAAAGGTTGTGAAGGTAAATCTACTACATACCCTTGAAGGAAGGTACCAATGTTCTATGAGAGGTTAGATATGGAAGACTCCACACCTGAAATATTAGGTCTCCCTGGTGGGCGTAAACGGTCTTTACGGATTTTTGGCAAAAAATAAAAAGGGGAATTTTGGGAAAGGGATTGAACAAATATTTATATTCCTTATCATTTAAGCTTCCCAAATTTCTGCCTCTATTGAGTAGCAATTCTAATTGTTGTAAGAAAGCTTTCATTGGATAATTTTCCAGTAATTGGTAAGTCTTGTCATCATTCAAAAAGCAAAACGATTCCTCTAGATAATAAGGTCTGTCCATGACTACTGTTTCGCCTCCTTTATCTGTTGGTTTTACCACTATATCTGTTCTCTCTGAGAGCTGTTCAGAACTTGACTTTGTTTAAGAGTCATTGCATTTTACCATAATATATTTTGCTAGTAAGAGTGTCAAATTCATTAACGATTAAGTGGTAGAAAGTATCAATAACATTTCCTTCATCCTTGTATGGATAAAAAGTGGATTTGTTTGAAACATAATAGGAATACAATCATTTCCTCAGCTCTTGATAAAATACCACAGGGATCTGGTAAATCAAAGTTTCTTTAAAAAAAAAAATGTTTAACCGTTAACTTGCGCATACGTTTATTAGTGTCTATAAATAAATTAAAAGAACTCGGATCTGCAGTTGGGGCAAACTTTAAGCCTTTCAAAAGGACAATAAGTTCTTCATTTAAAAGTGTAGTCTTACTGATATTTAAAATTAAAAATCTAATCAGTATTAACTATGTGGGTCTTTTGATTGGAGTTCCTACCTCCTTGTGTGCCTCTACTACTGTTCCTCTCTTTTTTTCCTTCTGCAAGATGGTAGTCTGGTAATCCTCTCTTAGAGGGGAAAATATGTTCCTGTGGGACCCATTTGTAGTGGGTTTTTGCCAATGACTGCCTTTTCTCTCCCTAGGGTGGTGATAACCTACCTCTAAAAAGCAGAGGAGGAAGAAATTCATAGTATCTTCCTAAGATATATATCGATTAGAAGGTCTGTATGTTCTAATGGGATATGAGATATCACCAGGACTTTAATTCCTACTGGATAGCTTTTGTTTGTTTTCGAAGTGTCTCCCTCTAAAGCGGGGAGGGCTTCTTCAATGAGAAGATTGGAAGACAGGGTTCACCTTCTGTTGACGGAGGTGAGGGGAAAAAATACCCTCTTTTTAAGAACCATAGTTTTATCCCTTGAATAGTCCTTATTATTCAAAAATGGTGTAGGGTGGGAATTATAATTGTCTGATTTAGCTAAATTTCTCATTTTACCTGTAGTGTAATCCTTTTTATCTCTATGAAATTTAGATTGTTTGGTAACAATAAAATGTGTTTCTAATTGATACAATGTATCGTGTAGATCCATATCGAGTCTAATATAATTGGATGTTAATTCAAAGGGTGCAATTTTAATTTTGTGGTCATTAATGGCTTTATCTAATTCTTTCAAGTTCACTGGATGCTGTTTAATTAATAACCTCATCAAGTCTGCAGAGCACTCATCTATAATCTTATTTCAAGATCTCAAAAATAAAGAGCAATCTAAATTAGATGCAGGTTGAAACAAGCCTACAAGAACAGTATGCCCCTAATGCATTGAGTACTGTATGCCA
Source organism: Ascaphus truei (assembly GCF_040206685.1). Classification (NCBI taxonomy): domain Eukaryota; kingdom Metazoa; phylum Chordata; class Amphibia; order Anura; family Ascaphidae; genus Ascaphus; species Ascaphus truei. The sequence continues at coordinate 93,716,506 of NC_134489.1, forward strand.
CACTGCAGTACTGAGTTTCTATAGTGAAACAAATCAGCACTAGAATTATCTAAAAAGGTCAACTGATATATTTCAACTGTGTTAATATTAATTGTACTCCCTAATGTTTCATTAGATCTATTGTATTATTCAGTAACGTGTTACGGATATCAGTGGGCTATTTACTATTCAATAAGTGGATATTAACCTCCTATTAACCCAATTGCTATAGCGTATCCTTTGCCATGAATAATGACTGCAAGCTACATACAGTATAAATAGTTATGAGATTTACATGATTATTTTTAAATAATTGAGAACTACAGTATAATACCTTATTCATAAATCTATGTTAAACAAATCCACATGTAATGCATTTGACGTCTGAGTTATTTCTTGCCTTGCAGCTATTTAAAATGTCTGGAAAAGTATAAAAATGTAAGTAGTATGTCAGTCAAATAGATATCTCTAAAAACTCCAAATGCCCTTTATAAATATCTACTGTATATATAAATGATCAAATATTGCAAGCTAGGTGGTCATTTTTTGTTATAAATGGACTGAGACAAAAAGCAGAACTCTAATTTAAATATCCTACTGCATATTCTATACATTGCATTTGTTGCAAATTAAAATATAGTATTATTTCATGGTTTTATGAAGATAATTCGTCATTCTTTTACCTGTAGTGTTTGTAGTTCATATTTGTTTTATTGCAACAACATTAGACCAACAATTAATATCTACTGTGTTTTTCTCCAGTAGAATGGCAAACTACAGTTTGTATATATTCAGAAGAACTCATGCATGTAATTTTCTTATAATAACTCAGTAAAACATATTATGTGCTAGGAGTTCAGTTGTCTTTGGGAACACTAAATAGACAGAACACTTAGATTATTTAATACATAGAAAGCCTTACATACAGTTTGAACAGTCCCGTAATTTCCAACCACCTTTAGATTCATGGTGGACCTTCATACAGTAAATAATGTCTTTTAGTTTTCTATGTAACTGATCACATTTCTGTCAATTCATTGCTTAAAGTCAATTAATAACAATAATAAAAAAAACACATTTGGAGAGGAGATCAATTGATATTCCCAAAGCATAAGGCAATTTGTGCAGCCCACATCCACAGTCAAGGAAGCTCAGAATTAGAAACATACTCAGGTATTTTCACTATTCTCTCAATGTATCATTTTAGGCCTACAGTCATTGCTGGTCTTGCATTGTACTGTAAACCTGGGAGTCAGTTACAAATCTAATCAATCCATTATATACAGTAGCTTTCCAGCCTCCCTTTGGAATCTCACAAACCTCCATGAATAGAATGGTGGACTAAAACTAAGTCCTCTCGTCATTTTATAAATTAAGAAGACATGATTTTGTGGCTGTTGATTGCTCTGTGGTTTTTTCAGCATTATTACTTCAAATTAAAAACCTTCTGCTTGTAAGCCCTTGTCATGCTATATTTAAATACAATGCAATATGCTATTTAATGTGAGCTTTCTAAAGCAAAAGCATTTGTAATTGACTGTGGTTCTGTTATTCTTCTCTTCATACTTTACAGTTAACTTCTCTACAAGTTATCATTCACCTTTTACTCAAATTACTCAGGTACAACGACTTTGATCATTTCAAGCTCTTGCCCCGCCCCTTGAATAACAGTCTAAAGGATGTACAGTCAGTAATCAGTCATGTATTGTACACTAGGCTAAGCTAGGAATCCAGACACTCTATGAGATTAATGTCATAGTTGAATTGCCTGTGTGTAATAACTGCAGTAACATGGGTCAACCAGTAACCAACTGGTAACATGGGTCAACTAACCAACCAGTAACATGGGTCAACAGCAAATGATGACAGTGTACAGCACTACAGGTGATGGGCTAAGATGGTTCTTGACAGCTGTCACATTTTCTAGGGGCACTCACTTATATCACTTCTCAACACACTGAACAGCGCAAAACTCTTAGATTTACCCCATAGCCATCTAAACTGAATGAAATACACACATACTGTACAGTCATTACATACATTATTTTGAAACAAACTTACATTGAAAGAAACCAACTGCATGATGATGCATTACATTTTGTTTTATCTTTTTGGTATATTTTCTTTGTTTAAGCTCTATACTAAATGTGAATTTCTAAGCTTTGTTTAGTGACAAAACATGTTTGCCCAATGTTAGCATTTAATTTTCAATACATTTCAATTTCTGTTTGGACATAGTTGAGTATTCTATCAAATGGTTGAGCTAATTTATGATTAAAGATTATTGCATGTTAATCCTATTTTGCTACTAAAATGGAAAATAACCAAGAAACCAATGTGAGATGAAAACCAGCTTTACCAGTGTGAGTTTGCAATTTAATTCTATCAATCAAGCTATCCTTTGCTGTCAAGGTACTGAACCATAAAAGCTTGTCTATGACTCGTTAAAACGTCATGGTAAATTGTACACAAAATCTGTGAATGTGGTACAGTAAATGGCCAAATGCATACAGGAGAATTTATTTTTATATAAACTAATGATTTTTTAAAAAGTTACGTATTTAAATATTTTTATATGTGTTAACAAAGTAAAGATTTGACATGCTTTATTTTCTTAGTAAGCAAACAGGCATTCGTAATATGTTTGCTTCAATATTGTTTATATATATGAAATGAAAAAGAAAGCACACCTCTCTGAATTCTATGGTTTTACATATCAGTACACCTTATGATTCAATAGCTTGTAGAACCACCTTTAGCAGCAATAACTTGAAGTAATCGTTTTCTGTATAACTTCATCAGTCTCTCAAGACCTGCTAAGGAACAGATTATTGTTATTATGTCCTGATATGTAAAACCATAGAATTCAAAGAGGGTGTACTTTCTACATATATATATATATCAAGAATGTTCAGGGCGCTCAAAGGGAAACAGTAAAAGTAAAAACTTATCTGATCAGTCGTGGTGCTCACAGTGCAGCCAGGACCACCACCCAGTAACAAAAAATAGATAAATACCCAATATCAAATAATCTGGAGCACTCACAAATGTAAAAAATACAATTTAATGAAGTAACAAAGGCATCAGGGGGTAATCACCCAAGGGGGAGCTTGAGAAAGGACCGTAAGGTCCGAAACATTGCATCTTTTTTCTGTGATTACCCCCTGATGCCTGTGTTACTTCATTAAATTGTATTTTTTAAATTTGTGAGTGCTCCAGATTATTTGATATTGGGTATTATATATATATATATATATATATATATATATATATATATATATATATATATATATATAAGAAAAGAGAAAAAAACAGGCGCACACCTAGTGCATTAAAGTATAACAATAGGTTTATGGAACATTAAAAACAGACAAATGCCCACTCACAAGTGTAACGGTAATATATGCAGTTATGAGATAGGCCCTCATAAGCCAGTGGTAGCGTCCGGGTCAGCAATGGTGTCCTCTCTTACACACACGTTGCGCGGTCTCCTTCTACCGGAAGTGACGTCCACCCGGTCTGGTGCCCCGCAAAAGGAAGTCCCTCCAGGAAACTGAGCCTTCGCCTGCCTGCTTCTGGCTGCTGCACCACCAGGGGAAACAGAGATGTGTCCGCTCTTCTGTTTGGCTTAGCCTCTCACAGCCTGCGTTCGTCTTAGTCCTTGACAAAGTTCTCAGTGGGAAAGTGCCTCCTCTGCCTTAGCCACAACCAATGGGTAACCCCTGATGAAGTCATCATAGATGACGAAACGCGTAGGGCGTGGCTAAGGCAGAGGAGGCACTATCCCACAGCGGAACCGGACAACACGTGTAAGGAAACAGTTGCGTGTCCAACAAAGTCTGCGGTCAGTACACCATATTCAATATCTGAGAAGAGACATTCTCTATTGGTGATATTTGAACTGTGACTACTTGTGCCACACGGCTGTTCAAGGACTGTACCTGGTATAAATAACTTACCCTCACTGTTTGCTTCATTAACCATTGATGCCCCACTCTCCTGCCTCTTATCCTATACCTCACACTGCTTGTTCACTGCTACATTTTTCAACCATATGTTTTAATTGTATGCTTTTTAATTTCACCTGAGAGCATAGGTCCATTTGACCACTCTGCCTCTCAATAAATGTCATTTATTTTCTCTAATACATCACGGAACTTGGCGCTTCTTTCTTTTTGTTTTTTTGCATTAATTGTGGTCAGGCTTGATCACTGCTGAAGCTTTTGCCTCCCCCATAAGGATTGTTCCTGATACTGGACTGCATTTCATAATTTTTGAACATTGGATTGACACTTTTTCACTTTTTTCATAGCATACGTGTTTTATTTCAATTACATTTTTTAACACTATATTGTCTTGCACACTCCACTATATATTATTCACTATCTAGTGCTACTATTTGTTTGTGTTAGTTATATATATATATCTCACATCATATAATTAGCATAATACACAAAGGTAATCTCAGAAATACAGATATTTAATCAGTCCCAACCAAGAAAACTCTTCTGTGAATAAGGCATATACGATATTGTACATACAGATGTAGCCAGATTCACTGCCTCTAGCACTTTGGGCGAAGAAGCAAAAGTTTGCAGTGCCAGGGAAGTGTCTGCCATTTGGGACCCCCACAACATTAATATTCCGATTTCGCCACCACGGTGCTGGCGTGACCACGCGTGGCAGTGTCACTGAAGACACTTAGTCTTGATATATCTATATATCTATATTTTGGTACAATAAAGAGAAAATGTAACCTAGCCTGGGCACTCTTGCATCACCTCATTGATTTTTTGTTTTTGTTACTTCCATCATCTTGTAGTTTATTGCTACTTAAATACAAGTTATGTAATTCATTTAATAGAGTGAACTGGCTGCTATTCCAAAGGTGTGTGTGTGTGTTTACAGTATATTGGCTACACAAACACACATAAGATATCATAACCTGCAAAACAAATTAAAATTTACCAGGGCTGCTTCCCTTTTGCTGCATCAGCTATAATTTACTGTGGTTTATATGAGCGTCTACGTGAGAACGTATTTTTAAAACACTTTTCTTTTCAAATTGATGCTAGATTGCTCCAGTATTAAATTGGTTAAATATCCCACTTTTCCTCTTCCATCAAAAATACAACCTAGAATATATGTATATAACCAAGGGCACAATGGTAAGGCACACATAATTACTTCTAGTCATTGGAATCCAATTGGCAGTAGTAATTGTGTTCCTCTAGCTGTCAGAGATGGTTACACAGCTGGTGTGTACAGTATAATGTGTCTGAAGTTTGCCAGAAATCAGGTGTTTGCTGTATACTTACTTGGAAAAAATCCATTTAAAGTTAGTTGAAATGTACAGCTCAATTCTTGAGGGGGTATTTAAAAACTGCAAGCAAAATGATAAAGCAATTGCAGCTCTAGCCATCTATGAAAGGGTTAAACTTTCCAAACTTTTAAACACAACTCCTCTAGCAAAACTGCACAGTATATTTATAACCAAAGGCACACTAGTACGGCAAACATAGTTACTTATAGTCACTGGAATCCAATTGGCAGCTTGTAATTGCCTTTCCCTAGCAGTAGGAGATGGTTACACAGCAGGTCAGTATAATCTGTCTCAAGGCTTCAACAACTCAGGTGTTTGCCATAAACCTACATGGAAAAATCCATTAGAAACACAGTGGAAACTTGAGGTAGACTCCCCTAGGGTAACATTTTAACATCTACTAAAAATCTCAAAGAATCTATGTTTGAAATGTTGCTTCATGTAGAAATTAATAAATAATGTTGTCTATGCTTCTCTCAGACTGATCAATTTGAAATTCAGATTTGCTTAACACAAACAAGGAGGAACAATATTCTTTACTATGGTATATCTGATAAGCTTGTGAAAAGTAAATTAAAACGGAACTGTGGAATTCATATACAGAACATTTACAGTACATAAGTACATGTTTTGCAAACACAAAATAATAATATGACAAAATATACAATTATCTTGGCTAAAACAAGAAAGACAATACATGTGTTACCTATAGTATTTTATGTATCTACATAATTTATTTGACAGCATACTGTGGTGACATGTACATACATATGGAATTACACAGGCTTTGAACAAATTGTCATATAGTATGTAATTCAACTTTACTGTGAGATATAAATGGTGTATCTTCCCTAATGGGATCAATGCTACATGAAATATTCAATTGTACTATTCTCTACTCCAGTGCTATTCAACCAGGGTTTCTAGGAACCCTTGGGCTCCCCGGACCTCCTTAAAGAGTTCCCTGTAATATTCAGGTAATTTTAAAATCGTACCAAATTCAGAAGAATTTACAATGCGTCTGATTTCAGCCACACTGTTAGAGAGGGTTGGGGTTCCTCAGAATTTCACGTAGGGTTCCTTAACCAAAAGAAGGTTGGCAATCACTGCTCCGCTCTCTTGATGAACGAAGGTGGAATAGTGTATGACAATTCATTCAATAATTGGAATCATTCCAGTACATCATGCTCTCAACTCCTTGGTGGATATGAATATTTGACATGATTGACTAAATCATGACCAAAAAGAAACAAAGAATCCTCTGCTGTAACCAGAAGAGTCACCTAGTCTAATTTCTTAATGCTATATGCAGGTATTCACACATGCACCCCTATACGATGGATAATTCCATACATTTAGTTTCAATGCTTTACCTATATCAAACCAAAAAGACTGAGCATTCATCATTACATAAAGCCCAAATATCTGCAATGCCCAATTTCTTGATTTTATGGTGTATCCTCATGGTGTGTCCTCATTGTTTTTCTATTCCATTAGTGGAGTCCTTTCAGTTTATTGGTTTCTTCATTGCAATAAAAATTGTCATTTTTTTGTCCTTGCGCTGGCATCTGTTTGATGAAGCCAGGCACCCTTGCCCTGCTATGGGGAAATGATGACAAAAGATACTTGTGTACAGTAAATACTTTTTTTTTTTTACATTTTTTGGTAGAGTTTTGTTATGCACAAAATATCTAACCCCAATATAGAGTTGTACATCAACAATGCATGTTACAGGGCAAATCATTAGATGTCTCATTAATCCATCTCCCCCTTCCGCTCTCTGACCATGACCTCCTATCATTTACTATCACTCATTCCCCTCACCCCCTCCTACCTGTTTTACTCGCTACTGTCGAGATCTTTGCTTCATTGGCCTCTCTGCTCTGGCATCTACCTTGAATGCTAACCTCTCTTCTATCTCTCCTTCCTCTGAACCGGACAATCTTGTCAACTCTTACAAATCTATCCTCTCCTTCTCTATTGATCCACAGTATATGTCATTTCTCGGCTCCAGCACACCTGTCCTTCTAACCCAAGGCCATGGCAATATTCATAAACACGCTTTCTTCGCACTTGTACTCGCTCCTCTGTACACCTATAGAGGAAATCTCACATTCATGCTGACTTCCTGCACTCTACTTTGTCCTCTCCTGTTTTAACTCTGCTCTCTAAGTCCAAACAACACTACTTTTCCTCTCTCATCAACAATCACAAATCTAATACTCACCATCTTTTCTCTAGATTTGCCTCCCTCCTAATCCAAACTTCTCCCACTGCCTATCCTTCCATCAGTTCTCCTCAAGCCTTTGCTGACCACTTTAAAGGCAAGAAGGATGCTAACCACAATGGGATGTGTTCAGTTCCTTCCCTCTCCTACACAGCTTCTACCTAAACCTTATTCTTCCACTCTTGACTCCTTTTCTCTGGTTACAGAGTTAGAAGTCTCTAAGATGATTTTGTTTTCTCCCTCTACCGCATGCCATATCACACCTTTTCATACATCTCTCATTACACATGTTCAGTCCACTCCTTGACAAATACTGCTGTGACAGCTGAAATGTTGGACACTTTATTTGGCTTCAATAAATTATTGCATTTATAAAATGTTTGGAGCTTCTACTCTTCCTTTCTTGTGTATCAGTCTCTCTTCCTAACATGTCTTCGTCTTTTGATGATCTGACTTTTGATTTACCTTAGGGCTCTCCTATTTTCTCTTTACACAACATCATTGGTGACCTCTTCAACTCTTTTGGCCTTCGGTATCATCTCTATGAAGATGATACGCAGATATATCTATCCACCCCAACTCTCACACCTGGAATCCAGTCCCAAGTCTCTGATTGCCTCCTGGCTATATCCTCGTACATGGGGCTACACCACTTTAAACTGAATATGTTTAAAACTAAGCTCCTCATATTTTCCACTAAATCTTGTCTAAGATCCCCTTTTCTCATCACAAGAAACAGTAGTACTAATTACCTTGTTGCCAAAGCACGTTTGCTAAGGAGTGACATTTGTCTCCTCTCTTTCCTTCTCCATTCACATTCATGTCATGGCTAAAATTTGGTGCTTCTTCATGCACAATATTTCCAAGATCTGCCCTTTCCTCTGTTAATCTACTGCTACAACTCTTAATCTCCTGTATGGATTATTGTAACAAATTTCTAACAGGTCAACCTTGTTTTACAACTTTCTCCTTTACAATTTATCCAAAATTCTGCTTTTAGAATAATTTAACTTTCTCCCAAAATAGTCCTGCTCATCCCTTCCTCAAATCCCTCTTCTGGCATCCCATCAAATTTCGATCACCTACAGAGTTCTTCTTGCCTTTAAAGCTCTCCATTCATCTGCTCCTTCCTATACAGTATATTGGCTTTGATCTCTCATTATGCCCTACTCATCTCCTGAACTATAGCCATAACTGTCTCCTTTCCTCCCCTTTCACCTCTTCTGCTCTTTCTCTAAACCTGTTTGCCCTCCTTGCCCCTTCCTTGTGGAACTGCCTCACACTCACACGCACCAATAACCTTCTCTCCCACCTTTATGTCAAATCTTAAAACTCACCTGTTAAATGAAGCATTTCATTAGCCTGGACTCATCGATACTGTCCACACCCACAGTCACTCCTAACAACCATTCTGGCCACGCACTACCATCTACTGCACTTATTCCCTCACCTGCTGTCTCTGTAAGTCTCCCAACATCCTGTTTAGATTGTAAGATCTCTGGGGCAGGGATTTCCTTCCCTATTGTCTGATTTGCACTTATTGTATTATAATTCTTTGTACTGTATTGTAAAGCATTGAGTACAGCTGTGGGCGTTATACAAATAAAAATATACATACATACAAGTGTAACTTCATCAAGAGCTTGTAAATATTGTTTTGCCATTAAGAGAGAATTCAAAAACACATGATTTCATAGTAGAAATCACATTTTTTTTAAAAATTAAATGATCACAAAAGGTTGAGAATTACTCCGTCTGTTTGGGAAAAATAAATCAGTACATTTAAAAAAATAAATAATAATAAGGTTGCATACAAATTGTATTAAATGTTAAATCAGATCTAGATAGTGTTGGACCAGGTCACATCATCTGCATGCATAAACACACCTGTACCTTATATTCTCTAAAACAATAATTGCACGGATCTGAAATAACATTCTCTTGTTACATTTGTTACAATAGCATAAACCAGTAGCACTTTCCTTTTGTAGTTTATGATTTCAAAGGATCTTTTGACTGTAATGCTTTCCTGAATATCAATGCATCTCCTCATTATTCCTTCTTTGGAATGCAGACTACTGTATCTTGAAATAGAGAAAGAGAATCTGTCTTGGAAATGATTTTATTTTCATGGAAGATGGAGTGACTGTGTTGCAATAAGTTCTGAGCCACACAGTATATTTAATATTAAATAACATACATGTAGTTACATAGTACATAAATACTGTAAGCATATTGATATTCCACTATTAAGAAACTAGCACCTCTTCTTTCTTAATTCCTCAAGACACCTGCTTAATGTTGATTGTTGCTGATTTCCTAATATATACTAATTATAAACTTTCCAGTATTCTTACATATTTTAGATTTTTCTACTGTATTATTGCCATTTTTTGTGCCATTCTCCTGTGTTTACATTCAATATTTTATAAGAATTTCGTTTACCATGGATTTGGCTACAAATATTCTAAATATATCAGATACATTACACAGATATGTGGAAGATAGGATAATACAGTAAAATGGTAATAAATGTACTTTTAGTTAACAGTTTGAATATCCCAGGGCAAGTTGAGTTATTCCTTCAGGACCTGATAAATTAAATGAACGTGATCCCTTTTATTAAGCATTTCGTTTTTTCCCCCTATCCATACTGCAGTCATATTACAGCCCACCTGCTGCCGTCAGATGGGTTTCAATTGTGGGAAATATCTACAGATTATGAAAGGATGAAATCACACAAGCTGCAATCTTCCAATTCATATCTGTGATTCCTCCGGGAAAAAAACTGTCAAAACTAATTAAAACACCCGTTATTGGACACCCAAATAATGTAGACACATTGCCCACATACTTTGTCATGTTAAGTTGGATTTTATTACAGTGTCATTTTTTTTTACTGTGAAGATGTTTTTGCTCTTCTCTCATTTTTTAAGGTTTAACCCCTAGACCAGGGGTGGCCAACTCCAGTCCTCAAGCGCCACCCACAGGCCAGGTTTAAAGGATATGACTGTTTCAGCACAGTTATTGTGATTGAGCCACTGATTGAACCACCTGTGCGAAGCAGAAATATCCCTAATACCTGGCCTGTTAGCGGCCCTTGAGGACTGGAGTTGGTGCCCCTGCCCTAGACATTTCTTTATCTAATACAGGGGAGGACAAACTTTTTGAGCTGTGCCCCCCTGCCTGCTCCCCCTCGCTTTCGCGCCCTCCTCACCTTGTTTGGCAGCGTCAAATGACGCCGCGGGGTCATGTGGTGTGATGTCACGTGACCCCGTTGCCATGGAGACTGATGGGTGACGTCACTCCGCATGACGCCGCGTTGCCATAGCAACACATCTTACCAGCTCTGCTGAATCCTCGTAAGTGTGTTGCAGAGGCTTCATGCGATCCCCTGGCATTTAATTTAAATACCTCAGGGAAGAGCGCGAGGCATCTGCAACCTTCCGTGCCCCCAAACAAATCCAGCCCCCCCTGGTGGGCACGCCCCCCACTTTGTGCACCCCTGATCTAATGCCTTGTTATTTTGTTGTCTAACAAGGCTGAAGATATAACAGCTAATAATATGCTTCTTGGGTGCTTACCTTCATTTTCCAGGAGATTAATTATTAAAACTATGTATTTGTATTGATTGTTAATAAAGATTTGTATCTTCATTTAACCAAAAGATGTTTCATAAATGAAAAGACAATTGATTTAACAGATGCAAAGGTAATACATCAAATTTTCTGCAAATTACCTGCTATAATGAGAAATTTGATACAGAAATGTTGCTGTGAACAGATATATTTAATGTGAAAAATACAAGTTCACTTGGTATATTGAGCATTAATGACTAGAGAGGTGCAATTTTGTTTTTCACAGAAGTTTGCAAGCCAAGCGAAATTAGTCGATATTTTTTTGCGAATTTGAAGATATTTGCACAAGTCTCCAGGTCTCCTGGCTCTTTGTACGATACTGCCATTTTCACTTAATTCTGTCATGTCTCAAAATATCACAGTAATGGAGCAAAAACATTAGTATTTTCACACAATACCAAGCAATGTGAACTTTTATGAACATATTACAGAGAAAACGCGTCATTGAGAAAATCTCTACAAGTACATTTGAAGACATTCACACAATGAAGTTATTGACAAGATGTTTTTTTGCTAACAGATATAACAGTGCAGAATCTTATTCTAAACTATTACAGCTCACATTAATGTTTAACACTGTAGCAACAGTGCTGAAATGACAATGTAATGGCATTGAATTGCTAAAAATGCAAACATCCCCAAAGTGTTTTAAGAAAGCTTTCCAAGTTTAAGCATGAGGACAACTTTAATGTCATTTATTTATTTTTGGCCATAAGAAATAATTAGAGGTTTATCAGGATAATTGCCTGTCTTTGCTAGAAATCAGAGCATTTTCCCCAAGGCAGCTGGGTTTAGCAGTTATTTAATGTAAATCACCTAATTGATGGCGGGCTGTATCTAATGTTTTGTCCTCATTTGTTTTTTTTCCCCCCAAACTTTAGAATTACTAGCATCGTGTCAAAAAAAGAACTGCCAATATAAATGTGTTATTACAAGAAATGGTACAGAATGCTACTGCGGAGATGGCTATGAAATAGGAGCAGATGGAACAAGCTGCCTAGGTAAGTGTGGGTCCTTACAGTAATTTTCGACGAAATTGCCTTTCTCTTTAAGAGGGTGCTAAAAAAAATAGCAATTTTTGGTGATTTAGAGGCATTAAAAGGCATCACAAGGCACAGGAATACGAACTCCAGGGCTATGGATTACCTTGACATCACCTCTGCGCATTTTGGGGAAAATTGAGAATGAGAATCTCCATACCATTGATATGGCCGTGACTATTTATTATCACTGCAAGAGGTATCCAGGAATGAAAAATACACTGCAGTCTGCTTTTGTCATCCAAAACCGATGCATTGGTGCCTATAAAAATGCCTTCATTGATTTTACAGTTTTTATAAATTGCAGCATAACTGGCACACAGCACCCAGTAGAGAAATCTGCACACACAACAAATGATCCTGTTCATAGCATTCGTTCATCGTATAGTCTAAGATGTGAATGCTCATGTACAACATGTAAATATAATTCTTGTTTTTAATTGTAAGAGGGTATTTCAGTTTAAAACCAAGAGTACAAGACAAGTATATGCTGTGGGAAAATAGCATTAGACAAAACATAATATTCAATTCAGTTAGTTGCTTTCTTTATGCTTGAGAATGGTTCTAAATGACTAATATCAATAATATGTATTTTAGATCTAGATGAGTGTGCAGTGTATGGATCCTGCAGTCAGACTTGCAGGAATACTCCTGGCTCTTACACATGCAGTTGTATAGAAGGATACTTAATGCAGCCTGACAACAAATCCTGCAAGGCTAAAAATGGTAAGTTGCCTCATTCCAAATACTTTTTCTAAATGGTTGAAGGGGGTGGGTGGGGGGTGGAGGGTAGATGAGGATACACATTTAGAATGAATGATGTATTTTAAAACTCCATTTGGTACTGTACATATGTTTTATATTCAAATTATAGATGCAACAGCAATTGAGTATTGGTTTTATTTGACACGTATGCATGGGCAGGAGGAAGGTAAAGAAAAACGGAATACCAGCGCAATAATTCACATGATAAATCTTTAGTAGAGCATATATATTTTATGTATTAAAAGCACATGAACAGTGCTACATAGAACATTAAACAATGCTGCATAGAAGAATGACAATGTTGCATTAGAATAGATACAATATTACCAGGTTTCCCATAGACAGCATATAGCTCAACCCCATTATAGCACGATCCGCTACAACGCGGATCCGCGTATAACGGGGTCTAAACGTGGCTCCCGATTTAAAAACATCTCCATCTCCTTTTTAACTATGCAATGCTTTATTGCTAATGGACACATACACACAAACCTTCACCATATGGGAGTTGAACATGAATACATTTTATATAATACACATGCAGGAATTGAACTCAGGACCTTTCAAGTTTGCTTTTAGAGTCGGTTACATCACACAAGCCCTGTGGCGTGGAGGTATGGAATTGGTAATAGCATATAAAAGAACCTGGGTTTGATTCCTGAATGATATGGTATAATTTATAAATTATTTATATAATAATTTATGAATTATAAAATAAACAAAATATTAATTGATAAATTATACATTTTAATAAAAATAAAATAATTATTTTAATGTATTCAGTATTGTTATTGCTAATGGAAACATACACATACCCCTACACCATGTGGGAGTTGAACATGAATACATTTTATATAATACACATGCAGGAAGCAAACACAGGACCTTTCAAATCCTAGTACCAATTCCTTACCTGCTATGCCACAGGATTGGTGTGATGTCATGGACTCTATAAATATACTTAACCTCTACTTATTATATGTTCTACTAAAGATTTATTATGTGAATTTCTTTACCTTTCTTCTACAGTATATTGATGTTTTGAGCCATCAATTTATACTACAGACGAGACCAAACTATTCTAAAGCTTGCCTTAAACTAGCCCGGTTACATTCTGGGTATGTGGTTGGGTGTAACCTGGCTAGTTTAAGGCAAGTTTAAGGCATTTCTGCATTGAATAATGACCCATAGGATTAACACAGCAGGGGTCCCTGGCAGTCCCATTCAGTTTGAATGGGACTGCCAGGGACCCCCGCTGTTAATCTGATGGGCCATTAATCAATGTAGAAATGTTGGGTCTATTTTAAGGCAAGTTTATGGCATGTATCCAGCGTGTACCTGGGTCTTTTTGGCGACTGCCACTTTTTTGTGTTAGAATAGTCGCAATCTCTGCTGTAGCTGCATTTTCTCACATATTAAGCAAGAGTTTAACTGTTTATCATATTTGAAAGTTGCACCATTAGTTTTGAGCGCACCTCAATCCATCTTTTTAACACTATCCTGGGCAGGAGGAACTTCATCTGGTTAACCCACCCATCAAGTTCGTTTCATGAATATATTTCACACACAAATGATAGAAAAGGCAGTATGTGCTTATTTTGATTTAAGAAGTTATTAATGGTAGAGACATTAGTTGGATATTGATTTACTAATCATGCACTATATCACTGAATGATGAAACATAGAAACACTTACCTGAAAATTATAGTTATATTTCATATTCCTTTAGAATATGGGATTAGCCACAATTCAAAAATTGTGTATTCTTATAGCTTTTCTTTCCTGATATTCTGTACATTATGATTCATTTTAAATATCCTTTCAGTGCACATTTAAGTATTTTAGCTGTGTAAAAGATTTGGGCTGATTAATTACTGTAACTTGTCCTCTTTTCCTTGACATTACATTGTGTTCATCATTTTCCTAACTGGATTGTTTCTATTTTGAATTTGCTTTAAAAACATTGATGTTCTTGATGGCAAGTTACAGAAGACTTGTGTATTCTAGAAGGTTTATGGTCATCATGTTTATCAATGCAATGCTATTCAATCCTGATTTTAGGGTTCTATGAAAGATATCACCTACAATGGAACACATTCTCTGTGTTATTGTGGAGTTTGCATGGCTTATAATGAATCTTCTTGGAGGCCTAGACAAGGGGTGGGCAACATCAGTCCTCAGAGGCACCAACAGGTCAGGGGTTCAGGTTATCCCTGCTTCAGCACTGGTGACTGAGCCACTTCGTTGACTGAGCCACTGATTGAGCCACCTGTGCTGAATCAGGAATATCCTAAAAACCTGACCTGTTGGTGGCACTTAAGGACTGGATTTGGCCATTCCTGCCTTAAAGGAACACCTTCACTCAGATGAAAAAAAGGGGAAACAATTCCATTATGTTGGTTGTAATAGTATTATTAATTGAAACAATATCTGAGGGACCCAATGCTGTGGTGACATATGATGCACTGCTTTGAAATGTGTTACAAAACCCTGCAGCAAAACGGCTAATACCCAGTGATGCAGTAATGTAAAATATCACACTGCAGCTTCCTTTTTGAATACGCTGCCACCGTTGTTGCAGAGTAAGGTAAAACTGATTACAGATGCCTCCATAACTCCACCCTTATGTTCAGCCTCATCCTTTTATATTCTGAAGATGTAATATCTGGGAATACTTCCAAGATGATATTTTAAGAATGCTGGGAAGTAAAGAATGTTGGCACTAATCAGACGCTCAATTCTGTCACTGTCAGTATCAAAATGTTTTTCTACCACATGCTGAAGAATGCACACACATCCCACCGATAACATACATTTTTCTTAGAGTTAACCACAGGGTACTATCCTGTTCTTGATATATGGGTATTTTTTCCCCCTGAAAGGCCCTTCTTTTTTGTACTATTGTTCCCTCCGTTTCTATTAAAAATACGTTGAATGCAAATGCTAAACAGCCATTAAGAACATTTTATTTTTCATATGAATATAATATTTTGATGTAGCAAATGTTATTACTACCATTAGCGAGATGCCATGTGTTAACGCTACTGCTTTTGATTATCACAAGTTTCATCACAAATGCCTTTGAAAACAATGGTAAAGCGTGCGTTAACTCCTTAACACATGCAATATTTACTGTGTTACTGCTTTCATTATTCTTTGTTAATGGGGTAATCACATCTGCCACCTCTGTATGTGTCTCATGTACATGATTTTAAGAAACATACTCATTGTTTTCTTCTTTTTTTTTTTCTTGTAAATTCCAAACAGGGTATAGTTAGAGAATAGAGATCCTTTTTTATGTATTAGACCTCTGTTACCACACGGTCAGCTAACAGCATCATGATTATAGCAAGTAGATGTAGCCGAGTGCCCTCTTACCTTACGCGACAAACCCGGTGAGGTGGGGGTGGTCATTTTAGGTTCACGCATGCGCAGTGTAATGCGGTGCACATGCGCAGATAGCTAGTAGTGCGGCGGCCATCTTTGGAGGCTCCGCAAGATGTCGCGCGGGACTACAAGTCCCAGGATTCTCCAGGTGAGGGAACATCATGTGGGGCCCTCCAGTCAATAGGGCTTAAGGAGCAGGAGGAGGGAGATAGGCTTTGGCGTGCAAACGGACCGTGTGCCAGTTGGACGGAGGGCGGCAAGCAGAGAAGTAGTGTCCTAGTACTGCCCCTTAGGCCCCAGATATGCCCTGAGTTATCACCTGAGAGGAGTATTGAAGGGAAGGCCTCAGTTGAGACATCCCTTAGTACAGAGTGGTGCAATCGCACCGGTGACCGGGCGGCCACACGGTGCCCTGCAGCCTGGGAACAGACCCAGGGCCCTATATTTACGTGAGACTGCTGGAACTCACCCACGAGGTGGATCAGGACCATAAGGAGAGAGGGATTGTTGTAGGCCCCACATCATGGGACCTGACTGATCCCTTTCTCTTATCAAGCTGCACCTGGATACAGGAGTGCCCAGGCAGATATAAAGTGCACCAACGATTCACAGGGGTAGCACTACCTCACACTTGGATGGGACTGACATTGGGAAGGACACCACGGTTATTGTTGCCACTGCACGTTCAGAACTTTGTGGGACTCACCAAGTGTTGGGACATTGGGTGTTCACTGTGGGAACAGGAGTACTATTGTTGCATATGTTTAGTCTTTTATTGTGTGAACGGTAAAGATCCGTTATATACCTGTGTGTGTATTGTTCATTAATGTCTTGGTTCCTTTGAGGGGTTATCCCGCCAATGCTGGGATCCCTCATAGGTGCAGGCACTGCACTATAGGAGACAGAGCTCACTCCAGGCTCCCAGTGGCGGAGGCTTAGGCCTCCTGTGAGCAACAGGTACAGCAGCACTTGTAGTCACCCGCACAGATTCCCTTATGCATAGGGAAAGGGGGCTACATTTGGAGGCGGTGTTGCGATCCAGATCTTGGGTGGCCTATCTAAATTAAAGATTAATCCGCTTAAGAAGGGAACATGTCCCTACTGTCCCGCAGAGGGTCCAAGAGTAGGCCCTACAATGCCAAGCATCTCCTCGCCACATGGTCGCTATTAGCCAGGTTCCAGTGTCACTGCCCTTACCTGACCTGTGCGCCACATTGAGACAGATTCCGGTGTTTGCTAAAGCCTGTATTTTAGATGTAAAATGGGATACAACCCTCCTGTGGAGTACGATTCTAGTCGACTGCCGCTGTTATATACCGGAGGACACTATCCCACAGTTTCTGTAGCTCCCTGGAGCCCCACTCGGCGGATGTCCCCTCATATAACCCAAACTAAGCATCAAAATGGAAACACCTACTGTCATCCCTAGTGTGAAGGAGTGTCAGGTGCTTACATCTGTACCTCTCCCAGTAAGTCCTAGCCAAAGCAAAGCTGGCAGCCAACGGTCTGATCGGAGCCACCGCAGTTCCCGCAGTTCGGATGGAGCTCAGCTACTCGCTGGATTCGTACAGTAGCTGACCGAGAAGATATGTCACCTGTCCCCGATGCAACCCTATCGCAAGCTGAAAGCCTTCTCGGGGGTGCAACCCACACTGCTGGGAGAAAGGACGTTGAGGAGTGGTGAGACCACGCGGTACAAGTGCTTCCAGAATGGTCCTGTTCTGACGCAGCAGATTGTGGAGTGCCTGCGGCACCCAGCCACCAATATGGTGCTATTTATTGTGAGAGTCACGTGGGGGCCGATGCCCAAGCCCTTATCTGGGCCTTAACCAAAGCTTACAGTGTTAAGGATGATGCAATTGCTCTAATGTCACAGTTCCATGTCCTAACACAAGATGAGGGGGAGGAAGTATCGGAGTTCCTCCGACGGCTTCAATTGGCCCTAAGGACCCTGGTAAATAAAAAGATTATCCATGTGTCTGAGGCAGACGACTTCCGAATCAAACAACTCCTGCGGGGAGCATTGCCTATTCACCCAGTCACCATCAGGATCAGCGCCACACTTTCTACGGAGCATCCCCTTAATTTTGAAGGTTTAATGGATTGAGTACAAGATCAGGAGACTATCTTGCGAGTCCATACTTCCAAGACGTCTGGGGGGTCTTCCAAAGGAGGGAGTAAAGGAAACCCCTCCAAGAATCCAAGTGCGAAGGCGGATTCTGAGGAGGATATTTCCCCGAACCCCCTTGCCAAACACCTCAAGCCTGGAATCCCAGCCACAAATCCTGGTGCCAGTGCGACACGAGGTAACCACTGTTTCACTTGCGGCAAGGAAGGTCACTTTGCACGGTACTGTCCAAAGTCGACAACATTTTCCCCTGGTGCCATGGCCTTCACCGTCTACCCGGAGAAGGAGCCATCTACATCCTTGGATAGTGCCCCTGTGCCTAGTCTCGAAGATGAGGCCCCACCAGATGCCTATAATCGTGTAGGACCCATGGCCATAGTATGAGTACTAGTGGAGGGCATCTACTCTTCAGTGTTGCTTGACACTGGGTCCCAAGTGACAATTATTTACTGGCCATTTTACGACCTGCATTTAAAGCATATGCCAATGCAGTCAGCCACAAAGGAAGTTATGGGGTCTTAGTAGCGAAGACTACCCCATCGATAGTGTGATCCAAGTGCGGCAGGATATACCGCAGCTCAATACCAACACAACACACCCCATGGAAGTGGAAGCCTTGATATATCCTGAGCCCCGGGAACATCCAAGCTCCCCCATCATATTGGGAACCAACCCGGTAGTGATCCGAGCCCTGATCCGGGCATATCTACAAGAAGCCGGCGAATTACCCCTAACTTCTCTGAAGATTCACCCCGTATTCAAGGAGGAATACCATAAAACCTCTGTCCAAGAAATGATTGGCCAACTCTTCAACTTGGAGAAGGGGTTGACCGAGATTCCACCAGGGGGAGTGAAGCACATGGCCGCAGTACCTAACTACCCGGACAGGACGAGGCCGACAGGTACTTTTCACTAGAGACCACATCTGAAGAGGACGCAAGAGAGGGTTCAAGGTGGTTCTAGAGATGAAGGAGTGGATGTCTGCACTTCCTCACTAGTTCAAGGTGACCATCCAGAACATCTCGCCCCATCCTATATTATTTGACGTAGGGCAAGCCCTGTGTCAGATATACCCAGTTACTCAGGTAGAATCCTTGGCTCACGTAAACGCGGCTACCGTACGAGAAGCCCCTACATGACTGCAATTCGACTTCGGGGAATCAACTTTAGCCGCAGAATGGAAGAAGCGGCTAAGTGATAAGCTGGCGGAACGCCAAGAGGTGTTCTCCACCAGCGAGATGGATGTGAGCTGCATCCAGAGTGCTCAACCTGCGATCCGGGTGAATGACACCACGTCATTCCGGGAGCGCTTCCAGACGTATAGCTCTCAAGCATGTAGAGAACGTGAGGGATGTTCTGAAGGAGATGGAGACGGCGGGTATCGTAACGGAGTCCCGTAGCCCCTATGCCTCTCCGCGACAGACCCGGGAGGTGGGGGTGGCTATTTTATGTTTCCTCATGCGTAGTTTAATGCGGTACACGTGCAGATAGCTAGTAGTGCGGCGGCCATCTTAGGAGGCTCCGCAAGATGTCGCAGGGGACTACAAATCCCAGAATCCTCTAGGTGAGGGAACATCACGTGGGGCCCGCCAGCCAATAGGGCTTAAGGAGCAGGAGGAGGGAGATAGGCTTTGGCACGCAAACGGACCGCGCGCCAGTCAGACGGAGGGCGGCAAGCAAAGAGGTATTATTCAGGGGGCAGTGCTTCCCTGGACTAGGCCTTGTACTGCCCCTTATGCCCCAGATAGGCGCCAGATAGGCCCTGTCATCACCTGAGTGGAGTATTACAGAGAAGGCCTCAGATAGGGATGCTTCCCCTTAGTACAGAGTAGTACTATCGCTTCGCTGACCGGACGGCCACGCAGTGCCCTGCGGCCTGGGACCAGATCCAGGGCCTTATAGACATTTACGTGAGACACTCCTGCTGGAGCTCACCTACGAGGCAGATCAGGACCATAAGGAGAGAGGTGTCACGCCCATATGCCCAGCAGACCTGGCAAGACCCCAAAACTGAGGTGGGAAGGGTATTACCACGCACCCACAGCAGTGCACCCGGAGTGTGGTATGGCATTGCCGGGCCTGTTGAAAGATAGTTAGTGGTACTTGCAACGCCTTGGGAGTACAGAGTAAGAGTAGTGGTGTCCGTGCGCCAGTGTCCAGGGATCCAGAAGTCAGAGCCGTCAAGTTCGTAAGCCAAAGTCCAGGGTTTACAGAGGTCAGCAAGGTAGAGTTCGTATGCAGGGTTCAAGGGCAACAGAGAGCAGAGTAGTCCATAATGAGCAAAGGTTAAACCAGGGAAATCCAGGGATTAGCAGGAGCAGGAACAAGCTGAAACACAGAGGAGAGCCAAGCATAGGACTGCACACACAGGGATAACAGAAGCTATGCAGAGTAAGGGGATGAGAGCAGATACCGAGGGGGGCTGAGAGTGGGGAACGCCACAGCAGGGGCTCGGGAACCGCGCAGGTACGCGAGTCTTGCGGGGCGCGCACCGTGGTGCAGGAATGGCGTCAGAGGCTGCCGGAGAGGGACAGGAGTTGGTAAAAGAAGGGAGGCTGGCAGGGGAAGGGACAGAGAGGGTAGGTGAGCATGTGACATCAGGGACACATGAAGGGGAAGGAATCCTCTGATCAGTCACAAGAGGGGATTGTTGGAGACCCCACGTCGTGGGACCTGACATCTCTTTGTTTCATCAAGCTGCACCTGGGTACAGGAGTTCCCAAGCAGGTATAAAGTGCGCCAATGATTCACAGGGGTAGTGCTATCTCACACTTGGGTGGGACTGACATTGGGACATTGGGACTGACATTGGGAAGGACACTAGGGTTATTGGTGCTACCGCACCCTCAGAACTTTGTGGGACTCACCAAGTGTTGGGACATTGGGTGTACACTGTGGGAACAGGAGTACTATTGTTGCATGTGTTTAGTCTATGTTATTGTGTGTACACTAAAGATCCGTTATATACCTGTGTGTGTATTGTTCATTACTGTATTGGTTCCTGTGAGGGGTTATCCCGCCAACACTGGGATCCCTCATAGGTGGAAGTGCTGCATTATAGGAAACAGATCTCACCCCAGGCTCCCAGTGGCGGAGGCTTAGGCCTCCTGTGAGCAACAGGTACAGCAGCACTTGTAGTCACCCGCACAGTTTCCCTTAGGCATAGGGAAAGGGGGCTACATAAATATTAAAGGATAGCCTAATCTGGAAATAAAATGCTGCAGACTGCTGTATGTCTTTGAGTCAACATAGTTAACTACATATGTATATATTGTACAGTATGTAACATACTTTTTTTTCAGATATAAGATACCATTTAAAAAACTATAAAATATGAATGGTGAATCTCATATCAAACATTTCCAATCCTGGCAATTTAACACTACCTGTTGTTGTACATATCTCATGAAGAGGCAAGGGTCGAACACCAAGAATAATGTGGTACAATGAAGTGCAAAAAAGGTCATAGTTTCAAACATTTCAATGCATACAAGCATCTTCGACCCTGATAAAGGTGCTTGTATGCACCGTAATGTTGGATGCTATGATGACTTCTTTAAGGCATTAAAATTACCTTTTTTGCACTTTATTTAACCTCATTATTCTTGGTGTGCTTGACACTTGCCTTTTGATGATCAGTGTATCTTGACCAGATTTATATTGTCTTAGCACCCTTACTTATTGCTTGTTTCCTGTTTAGACCCCATTGAGGGGCATCCCAAGTTGTTGGTTCTGAGAAAAAGAAAAAGTTTGCTTGTTATGCACATCTGCACTATAATTTTGTGATGTGACTAGTTTAACCACCACATAATCACTGGCTTGCTCTAAAGGATGTCCCTAAAATATGTGCAATTTCTGATTCACAAGAAGTATCATGACCATTAAAAAGATGGAGAAGAATGCAATTAATTATGGCATGGTTTTTAGCACTTTGCTTATCACAATGTCCTTACAAAGATATATATCTACATTAGTTAAAAGCATAGATTGTGTTCTGTCCTTGAGACGTACATCAGACAATGTTGCCAACTGCTATTTTTCATTTTCAAATAATAAATTGATTCTGGAGATTGGAGAAAATGTACGCTAAATTGTAGCAGTGTTACCGTAACAGTGTCCTTGTATAACTATTGACATATAGACGTGGCAGGTGTTATTACCCCCATTTAAGGTGGAATTATGCACAAGTTCAAGTCGTTGTGTTAAAGTGTTGTCACGAGGCGGCCTACAGAGGTAGGGATTGGCATAATATAAAAAGTAGGGATCTCACTTTACTAATGGGAAATAGTGTACAGACGTAGCAAGACTAGCCGTCTCCAGAGACGCGGCTAAAAAAAGAAAAAAGCCATGGCTGTGGAGACGTGCCGGCTGTGGCATCGCTGCCGGGGGGGTTAAGACTTCCAAATCAGACATTCCGTCTCGTTAATCCTGCAGCCAAGGTTGCGTTCCTGCAGCTTGCTCCGGTGCCGGAGGCACATAGTCTGGCTACATCTGTAGGTAGCTAAACTACTTTCTCTATAACAGCTATGGCTGCAGGTGAATATCCTTTTCATTTCTTGAGAATGCAGTATTGCAATTTGCAGGTGTGAGGAAAATCCTCCCAGACACGTTTGATTAGATGCATGGGGCAAAGTGCTTCTATGAAACACAAGAGGCTCTACAGACGTGACTATGTGGCAATATGTCACTTTTACTTTAACGCAGCACTAAAATGTGTATATTTTTTAACAGCCTTGGAACCTGCGGTCCTCACTCAGGAGCTACACCACATTATTTTATTCACTACACCTGTTCATCTTGTCAAATATTAACTTTCCTATCAAAACATGTAGCTTAGAAGAGAAAATAGACCATTCATTCTCCAAAAGAAACATTTCATTCGTATATATCCAGATTTGCACTGCATGGAATGATAGGGAATTAGCTTCTCTTACAAATGTACTCCTGTCTTCACAAAGAGACTTAAAGTAACGTAAGTTCACTCCTAAACTTGGCATTGCTCCCATCCAGACCCTGAAAAACAGTAAAAACAAGAAGGTGGGGGAGGATGAGAACTCTACTATTTTAGCAAAGTACCCTGACATAAACTTTAGGGCTCAAAACACTCCTTTATACAACACGTGGAGAGATACCTGTGAACACACCTGGGACACCTTGTCCTCCTTCATCACCACCACCGTGGCTGTTTTTGCTCTTTTTCATGGTTTGAATGGGAACAATCCTAAGACAACTTAACATTATGTTATTTGAAGCTAATGCAACGTTGTGTTACACTAACATGACAGCAAGCCTATGCTAATGAGATATACAACTGCTTGTTGGTTTTTGTTGCATATAATTACCTTCTGGATATGTGTTAGCCTCAAGAATAATAAGGTCAGTTACTGTTTTAGAAAGAAAGTGTTGGTTTGGGCGGTTCACAGCTCACCATGGGGGTACAATCAAATGTGTCCAAACGCAATGAGAAAAAAAGGTTGTTTATTCAGTGCATGTAGAAGTGAATCTGCCACAGAGTAACTCTGATGCGTTTCGTTCACCAATAGGACTTTGACAAAGTAGTGGCAGAGATTAGCTGTGGTGGGCCGGTTACATGGTTCCGTGCAGGGAACACGGCTCCACTGTTAGCTTGTCTCCTTACCATATTGTGGCCCCGTCCTGATGTTGAGTCTCGTGTGCACAGTCTTACTCCCCGGTTCATGTTGTCAAGATTCAGGATATTGATCAGCAGCGCTTATATTATTTTATTATCATCTTTATTGTGGACATTGTAGAATTTGTTTGCACTATTTGGAGCATCAGTCTTTGGAGTTCATTCTCTGCTTGTTCTCAGTTACTGTTTTATTTAATGTCCTGTTATGATCCCTATTTTAACAGAGTTTATTGGATCTTTCCTACTAGTATAGTGAGGAGCAGGGTAGCACACCGGAAATGATGCATGTATGTCTGTATGTCTTTATTTATATAGCGTCATTAATATACATACAGTATCGCTTCAGTAGTAATACACGTGACAATCATATAAATAACAAATAATACAACAGAACATGGGAATAAGTGCTTCAGACATAACAATTTACATTTAGGAAGAGGAGTCCCTGCTCCGAAGAGCTTACAATCTTGTTGGTAGGTAGGAAGATCATACAGAGACAGTAGGAGTGCATTCTGGTAAGTGTGTCTGCAAGGGGCAAAGCTTTATGTATCAGGTGTATAGTATTCGCCATGGAGCTACTCATATGCTTCGTTAAGCAGGTGTGTTTTAAGGTCATCAACTTATA
Source organism: Ascaphus truei (assembly GCF_040206685.1). Classification (NCBI taxonomy): domain Eukaryota; kingdom Metazoa; phylum Chordata; class Amphibia; order Anura; family Ascaphidae; genus Ascaphus; species Ascaphus truei. The sequence goes on from NC_134489.1 coordinate 93,741,268, forward strand.
TGTACATTTGGAGGGTTTGCACTTTTAAGAGAAGACAAATGCTATACGTTTCCAATGAATCAAATTAATTTATGCACATGGTATGATTTCATTAACTGTATGTATTTATAACTTTATTACTATATTGCCTAACCAAAATATATGCCTATTACAGACCAGAGATTGGATTGCATAATACAACAGACCGGAGAGAAAGAACCTAGTAAGGGCACTCTAAACAAATAGGTGGTATGGTGAACACTTTAAAACATACACTTTATTCAAATAATTTTAAAATAATGGGTGATAAAATAAGAACTAAACGTTATGATCCTTCATATGAACACTAAATGTGGTGTTCTGGATCAATGAATGCTGACTGCAAATATCCTCTATTAATGTATGTTGCAGTTTGGACCACTGAGTATGGTTAGTCACTGTCCAAATGAACCAAAGCACCCTAAATGTCACTGCTGTAACAGTATGTGCCAGTATATCATACACACCACCTACCTGAGAGACGCTGAACAGACTTTATACCCACCTGATCTGAGTCAGCCCTACCGTTGTTACTATGTATGTGAGCCTAGTATGTTATACCCACATTGTGGTTAGGGACTTATTGCTTTGTTCCCTAGACTCATAATCATTTCTCCTAGGGTTATATTCATAGCCAGTGATATTGAGCTGATTATATACAAACCCTATATTCTATCATCTATCTACAGTATTCCTAGCTCTGTACTAGCTATATTATTAGCCAGGACCCATTCATTCAGCCAGTCACACTACCTCACTGGTTTTTTGGCAGACCTGGCTAGGGTTCCCTTTGTATGCTAGAATGCTGTATATTCTGCGTATTAGGGATTGTTTATACTGGCACATACTGTTACAGCAGTGACATTTAGGGTGCTTTGGTTCATTTGGACAGTGACTCACCATACTCAGTGGTCCAAACTGCAACATACATTAATAGAGGATATTTGCAGTCAGCATTCATTGATCCAGAACACCACATTTAGTGTTCATATGAAGAATCATAACGTTTAATTCTTATTTTATCACCCATTATTTTAAAATTATTTGAATAAAGTGTATGTTTTAATGTGTTCACCATACCACCTATGTGTTTAGAGTGCCCTTACTAGGTTCTTTCTCTCCGGTCTGTTGTTATATGCACTTACCTAGGGAGCACCGACACATTTACATTTAGACAGTTGCGGGGGTTCCCTTTTTTGTTATCATTGCATAACACAATACAGGGATAAATACACCAAACATAAAAGAGAAATAAATCCCATCCATTTAGGTATTATAGTCTTAGTTGAATAATTAAACATTTTCATTTAGTGTTTTGAAGTTGTACATACTGTAAAGCTTTGTCCTAGTAGAATTAAGTAGTTATGCATTATGTGGGAAAACTATTTATTTGACAACAGGTGTGTTGTAAGGACTTGGAAATGCAACAAAATAGTTTTCCTAATTACCGAGTAAGAATGAGATAATATTAAAAAAATAAATCTCTCTCTCTCTCCTCTCTCTCTCTCTTCTCTCTCTCTCTCTCTCTCTCTCTCTCTCTCTCTCTCTCTCTCTCTCTCTTCTCTCTCTCTCTCTCTCTCTCTCTCTCTCTCTCTCTCTCTCTCTCCTCTCTCTCTCTCTCTCTCTCTCTCTCTCTCTCTCTCTCTCTCTCTCTCGTACTAACTTTACAAAATCTAGAAGAATCGACTTTAGTGAAGTACAAATGATGCCATTAACAATACTGAATGCACTGTTTCAAACGCAAAATAGTCATTAACATACTTATTTCAATGGTAGATAGAAGGATCAGATAAGATGCAGCTGCAGAACAATCTCTTTGGAGCCTTCTTTGCCATCAGCCAAAGTTCTACAGAAATAAATTTGACCCAGGAGGTCTCATTCTTTTCTATATCTTTTAGAGGTATTTTTTAATGTAATGTGGTTTTTCACCCTGTGTACAAAATACCCGTTATTTGAAACGTAGTGGTTTTTTTTATGAAGCCAATTGTAGAATCATAGGTCAATTGAAGCATTTGCTGAACAATCACTTAAATGGAAGAAATCACAGTGCAATGTTATGCTTTACAGTTTACAATGACATTTATTTTAATGGATGCGAGTGATTATACAATTTATACTTTTTTTTAGCCTTTATTTTTTGTTTCAATTTATACTTTTTAACACCTAATTTGACTATTTCTTTCTGTGGGATTTCTACAGTGAAATGGAATGTCCATCCTGTCAAGATTATTCTTTTTTCTTATTTAAAATTATTTATTTATAAAATGTTTTAACAGGAAGTAATACAATGAGAGTTACCGCTCGTTTTCAAAGTATGTCCTGGACATAGTTAATATGACAAAGAATACATGGTTACAATACAGATGTATATTATAGGCGTATGTAACAGTTACAGACCAGATTAAAATGTGAGACAGCCTTAGTTTTGAAATAACTTAAACTGTTGGTGGATGTGAGAGTCTCCGGTAGGTTGTCCCAGTTTTAAGGTGCACGGTAAGAAAAGGAGGAGCGGCCGGATACTTTGTTGAGCCTTGGGACCATGAACAGTCTTTTGGAGTCTGATATCAGATGAAAAGTGCTGCATGTGGTAGGGGTCAGGAGTTAGATAGGTAGCTTGCCCAGAAAGTATTTGAAGGCAAGACAGGAAAGGTGAACTTTGCGCCTAGACTCGAGTGATGACCAATCTAGTTCTTTGAGCATTTCGCAGTGATGTGTGTTGTAATTGCATTGGAGAACAAAACAACAAATTGAATTGTAGAGGGTGTCAAATTTGCTAAGGTGGGTTTGGGGTGCCAAACTATATACTATGCAGATCTCAAATGCAGATCTCGTTTATAAGTAGAATACACATTTAGTGTCAGGGTTGGTGTATGCCGTAAGCCTGAACTGCATTTAAATTAATTGTTTACACAATTTAATTCAGGAACTACTGTATTTTACTTCTGCCTTCAAAATATGCCACACATTCAATATAAATCTAGGACTATTAGTTTAAATAACCAATGCTTTTTCTTAATATATTACTGAAATTACTCATTAATATCTGTTTGATCTCAATAAGCCATTAAAAATATATAGATATATCATAATACATCAAACCATTGGGATGCCCTTACGAAACGTCACAGGACATTAGAACTGTTCACATACTGGTATTATGTGATTTTAGGTCATTTTATTATGTGATTTTAGGTCATTTTCAGGTTGGATGGTTATATGTGCAATAAACAAATAATTCCATCATAGAACACATTTTCTAATATTTAAACCATTTTTATTTCTCCATAGCTTTGCAAATTTGAGCCCAAAACCTCAGTATGGGACAAAAGTTAACATATAGTCTATGGCTCATACCTTACTGAGAAAATAATTTAAAAAAGAAAATTGACCTTTATTTTGATCCTTGTTCTCTCCACCGAAGAATATTCACATACATAGTTCTCTAAAAGTGAAGTGGAATGTCAGAACCGAGAATATTATAGTGAGGCTTCAAAGGGCTTTATTCATTAAAGTGCAGTAGTCATTATCGTCATTAACAGCCATCCACTTCAATGAAAATAAAAGGAGCAACCAATTAATTTACAGCATTGCACTTTACTGAATATTCTGTATATATATATATATATATATATATATATATATATATATTCACACACAAACTGTATATGTCCTAAAGGGATTAAAGTCAAAGACAAACCAAATGAATGTAGTTCATGATTCGATTCTGACTGCAGTGTTGGTAATAATACTGGGTTAAATTAACTGAAGAATAATGATCATTTGTAGAATTACCACTGTATTCACTAAGAATGATTTATTCAGAAATGGGTTGTGAGATTCATTCTCATCTGCATACCTGAAAATTGTGTGAACTTGGCGTTAAATAACCCCTGAGATACAAAAATGTGTTAATGCATACAAATATTTGTTAATCAGTGCTAGTGATACAATTGTGCCACAGGGTTATGCAATGGGATTTCTTACAGAACCCTATGGCAGAACAGGATTTACTTTGATACTGGAGGCTACCAAACCATTGTAAAAGAATGCCTTGAGGCACCAAAGAGGTTAACATGCAACAGAAACGCCCTACAAATAAAATAAACAATATATAATCTACTGTATACAGATGCAGTTCTTTTTAAATTCCGTTTGGACGTGAGGAAACTGCTGATAAACTGGAGTCGAACAACGACCCGCTGGCAGTCCCCCACGCCCACAAGCCCAGTAATGCTGGCTGTCCTGAAAGGATTAGTGCAGCGGGGATTCCCTTCTTCTGAATGGGACTCCTGCAGCGTTAATCCTACCGGGGCACCACCAGTCCAAGAGCTGCGCAGAGAGATCAAAGAGAAGCGGTCCCTCACTCTGTGTCTCCCTGCATAGCTCTTACAGCAGATCTCATTAATTTTATCATTATTTTTAATACAAGGAATTGAAGCAGGGCGTCTCCAGAACTGCACCGTATTAATTACAGGTCAGGCAAACCCCTGCTTTCTGAGGTACAGGCCTCCTGTATGGGGTGCCGGTATCTCAAGCAAGTTTAAATCTCCAGCATCACGGCTCACGTGACCGTGACATTTAAACATCCCCAGATACCAGCACCCCATATGGAGCCCTGTACCTCGGGAAGCAGGGGTACCACAGACCTGAAATTAATACAGTTCAGCTCTGGAGACCCCCTACTTCAATCCTATGTACTAAATATTAAGCCTAAGTGGCCCACTAATCATGAGTTGACCATAACTAGTGGTTCACTGGAGCTTCTGAAGGGTTAATATATTATTAAGTTCTATATTATTAACATGATGTACTGTCCTTTTATCATGTATGCTAGGTTGACTAGTGTTATCTTACACAGGGGTGCGCAAAGTGGGGGGCATGCCCCCCCTCAGATTTTCTGGAGGTGGGGGGGGAAGCGCGGCAGATACAGAGGTCCCACACTCTTCCAAAACGCTTTTAAATTAAATGCTCTGGGAGACGCGAGGCCTCTGTAAATCTCTCTTACCTGGTCTCAGCTGCTTCTTCGGCGATGCGTCGCCATGACAACACGGCGTTAAATGATTCTGTGGGGTCACTATGGCAACACGTTGCAATGCCAACACAACGTTACATGATATCATGACGTCATGTGGCGTCGTAAAGCTCAGAGCCGGGAAGGAGGTGCGTGCAGGAGGGAAGAGCTGACAGGGGGGGAGCAAACAGAAAAGTTTGCACACACCTGATGTAGCATCTGTCTATACCAGTCAATTATATTCATAGCCAAGATAGGCCCAACACCATCTTAGGGTAGGTGAAAAAAATTGGCCTTATTATTTGGTGGTATACCAGGTATGGGAGTTTGGTGAATTTCATGTGAATAATAATTAGTCCTTAATTCCTCATTTGCATACAATTGCATGTGCTGCCCACTAAAAATAACACTAGCACATCACTGCAGGAAAAAGTCCTTTATCTCTTCTTATTTAACTCTTGTGTTATGGCTTTAATGAATAGGATGATAAGTACAATTAATGTTAAATACCGATAATGCCGGCATCAACCTTTAGTAAATCCCCCCCCACCCATAATGTAGATCCAGGAAGATCCACACTTTTAACACTTTTACATGGTCAATAATGTGTTCTCCGATTGTAGTTAATGGATTAGATTCTGACAGGATTGGAAGAAATATAGCGCAGATCCAGGGAGAGCCACACTTTAAATACTTTTACATGGGTAATAATGTGTTCTCCAACAGCAATATAGTAAAATCAATCTTCAATGTTTGTGTGATATGATGTGTAGATTTACTTTGCTTTTCAACTAACCCTTGTGATTGCATTATATTTAATCCTAGAGCCTGCTGACAGACCTCCGGTTCTTTTGATTGCAAACTCTGAAACAATTGAAGTGCTGGATATTAATGGGGGTAAAGTATCCCCCAGGAGTTCTATGAATGCAAATGGAATTCATACATTGGATTTTATTTACGACGAGAACACAGTTTGCTGGATTGAATCCAAAAAGTCTTCAAATCAGCTGAAATGCTATAAGATAACAAAAACATGGACATTTACAGATGAACGGGTAACACATTTATCTCAGTACCTTCATAGTAAGTATTTTAATGGCATTGTGAAAATAACATCAAATGTTTATCTGCTTTAAAATCTTTAAACTGTCATTTTATGCATAGTTCTGATATTCAGCATGTCTGTATATTCTTATACTGTATATAGTGTCGCCAATGTACGCATCACTTTGCAAAATATGTTATTGTTGTCCTTATTTATTTATAAAATATTTTACCAGGAAAAAAAATACATTGAGAGTTACCTCTCATTTTCAAGTATGTGTTGGGCACAAAGTAAAGATGACAACGTCACAATGTACAGTTACAAAAATGTTTAAAGTAAGAAACAGCCGAAGTCTTGAAGAAACTTAGATAGGAAGCAGATTTGGAGCACTCGGGTAAATTCTTCCAGCAGCCAGGTGATCGGAACGAGAAGGAAGAGCGACCAGATTCTTTATTGATCCGTAGGACTATAAGCAGGTTTCTGGAGACGAATCTAAGGATATAAGTGCAGTGTACAGTAGGATGAGAAGTCTGCTCAGATAATAGGGTAACTTGTCCAGAAAGTGTTTGAGGGTAAGACAGGAAAGATGTACATTGCATCTGGAATAGCCAACCTTGTTCAGTTAACATATCACAATGGTGGGTGTTGATGTTACATTGTAAGACAAAACCCCATATTGAGTTGTAAAGAATGTCTAGTTTGCGGAGGTGAATTCAGAATCCTGCACCATACAGTATATCCCCATAGTCGATAATTGGAATTAGTATCTGCTGTGCAATGTGCTTTCTGACCAATGAGTTTAGGAAGGATTTATTTACATAAAGTACACCCAATTTGGGATAGAATTTGGATGTCAGTTTATCAATATGGCTTGATTCCAATGTAACATTTGGTTTGCATATTGATAAACTGACATCCAAAATCTATCCCAAAACTATGGTGTTTGGGACTAAGGCTACATTTCATAAGCTTCCCTTGATAGAGCTACCGATTAGAACCCAGCTCTTACACTAATCTTGCCTCAGTTACTAGCTTTAAATATTTAAAGCTAGTAACTGAGGTAAGATTAGTGTGAGAGCGGGTTCTAATCAGCAGCTCTGTCATGGGAAGCTTATGAAATTTAGCCTTAGTCCCAAACACCATAGTTACTGTTTTGTCAGTGTTTAAAAACAGTTAGTTTTGGGTGATCCAGTTATCAATCTTTCAAAAATCGGATTGCAGTACATTTTCAAGGGCAGAGAGGCTGGGACTACATGCATAAAGGATAGTATCATCAGCATACATATTCAGAGAAGTTGTCTTACAAACTGTGGGCAGGTCTTTATAAAGACAGAAAAAAAAGTAAGGGTCCCAAAACAGACCCTGGGGGTACCCCATAAGTATTTCCAAGGTGTTAGAATTGGAGCCTGAGATAGTCACATGTTCCGGTCTTCCTGATAAATAAGAGTTAAACCGGTTTACACCATGCGGTCCAATACAACAGTGCTGGAGCTTGTTTAACATAATGGTGTGGTTAACAGTACCAAAAGCCTTTGCAAAATCTAGGAATATTGCACCAGCAAACTGTGCATGTTCCATACTGCATTGGATCTCATTGCAAATTTTTATGAGGGTCGTTACTGTGGAGTGATTTGGTTGGAAGCCAGATTGGAATTGACTACGAAATTTTTGCTTCTTATAAAAGTTTCTTAGTTGGGAATTAATGCATTTTTCCATAACTTTGGATAACGGAGGTAGAATAGAGATAGGTCTGTAGTTTGAGACAATGGGGCCTATGCTATAAGCGTTTATAAACCACTTATCGAGCACTTATCGGCCAAAATGATTACTATGATTCTGTAAGCCACTTATCGGCAGGTTCTGAAACTCATGCAATTCTAGAAGCCGCGATTAGGTTATAGAGGCCTATCGCGGCTCCAGAATGGCGAGTTTCTCCCAAAATCCTCACGCCAGGAAAAGTTGGCGTGAAGGTGGTGAGAACCTGCTGAGAAGCGGCAAGACAGGACTTCGAAATAAAAATGCTTTTTTTCTGCATATGATTGATGCCGGGAGTCTCTGGAGCTGATATCCATTAATATCAGCAGCGGAGACGCCCAGCATGAATCCCATGCAATAAAAAGGCATTTACATGCAACTTCATTACCTTAGCGGCTAACCGTTAAGGTAATGAAGGGGTTAACCGCTCCCGCTACCCACCAAGGGCCAAATACCCATTTCATCCACCCCTGTTACGCACAATAAACACTAACCCACCTCCTCTACCCCTACATGATTGATACCAGAGGCCACAGGTGTCCGGGGGTCCTCAGGTGATCTCTGCAGGCCCTTGGGTGGTCCCTGCGGGTGTACGGTGGTCCTCAGATGGTCCCTGCGGGTGTCTGGGGGCCCTCGGGTCCCTGCAGTACCAATCCTGTGGCAAAATATTTATTTGTTAACATTTCAATAAATACAACCCCCTAACCCCCCCCCCCCCCCAACACATACATTACAGTAATGGGCAAAATAACTATTACCCAGATATGGATAATAGCTCATTTTCCCAATATTAAATAAAATATTAGCCAGCCAGCATAAAGTAAATAAAGCTTTCTTCTTACCTCTGCCATCATGAAGGGCGTCCTGATCAGCATATCCAGGACCATTACCTCTGTTGCCAGAAAGAAAACAAGAAAAAATGCAGTCTAATGGCCCCTAACCCTTTAATCAACTTAGTGGTTAATAACCGCTATAGTAATTAAAGGGTTAACTCACCCTCCACTGCTACCCACCTGGGAGGCCTAACCACCTCGGGACCACTATACCCACCCTCTACCCATTGATTGGTATAGTGGTACATCATACCCATATAATATGGGCATGATAAGCCATTATAGAAGTCAATGGCACCTTAATAAAAAGCAGAAAGGACAAAACTACAACAGAGGGCCCCCATAAACCCGCGTGGACCACCTGAGGACCCCCGGACACCCGCGGGGACCACCCAAGGGCCCACAGACCCCCGCGGGGGACAGCTGAGGACCTCCAGAAACCCATGTGTACCACCGGAGGGCCCACAGACACCTGCAGGGATGACTTGAGGATCCCCAGATACCTGCAGCCTCTGATATAAATCATGTGCGGGTAGAGGAGGTGGGTATTAGTGTTGTTGTGTTTTTTATGTTTATTATGGGTAGCAACTGTTTCAATATATATTTTATTACGTGTACGTGATTCTCTGGAGCAGAACCGCATTGATTTGAGGTTCGGGGGCCCCCTGCTTCCAGAGATACAGGCACCGTTATGGGGTGCCGGTATCTCCTATTCATTTAAATGGCCCAAGTCATGTGACCGTGGGAATAAAATGCATATGAGATACCGGCACGCCATAACGGGACCCGTATCTCAGGAAGCAGGTGTCCCCAGACCTGAAATCAACGCGGTTCTGCTCCGGAGAACCCCTGCTCATGTACTCTAGTAATACATTTTTTATTAAAAAACATTAATTTTGTGTGAGTTTTGCACAGGGAGAGGCGACTATCTCTGTGCAGCTCTCTCTGCAGCTGAAAGAAATCACCGGGTAAGGCCTTTTCAGAGAGGCGATCATCACGTCTCCGGCTACTCGCCCGTTTTTGGGAATTTTTCTATCACAGGCAATTGAGGCTTTCTGAATACCGTAATTGCAACGCTGAAAAAAACGGCAATTTAAATGTCCCAGCGATTTTTTTTTATGAACGCTTATAGCATAGGCCCCAATGTCTTTATCACCACTTTTGAAGATAGTTATAACTCTAGCTGTATTCCGAGCCTCCGGGATTGGGCCGGAAGACACAGTGGCGTTGATTATGGAGGCAATTGGTTTAGCAATTACAGTGGCACCAAGACATACTGTAGGAACGTCGATTGCAATTGGTCTGTCCCACATTGATTATTTAACTTTAGTTTGAAGTGCTCCTGTACAATCTCCTCTTTAGACACTGGTCCAAATTGGAATTAATTTGTGAAGTGAGGAGAGGGTACTGGTATAGGAGTGCGTTCAGTATGGACTTTCAGATTAATGTCACGTTTGCGTCTTGAAAATAAGGTAGTAGCACTCCCCACACAGTATTGAATGTGTTGCAAATGGCGGAATGATAAGACAAAATTGCATCATCATTTTTGATAATGGAAGGTTCTTGGTGGCTGCAGGGCTGAAAAATATTATTGATGGCCTTCCAGAATTTAGCAGGATTTTATGTGTTTTGATCAAAATTGTCAGAGTAGTATTGTTATTTTGCTAGCCTAGTTTGCCTTGTGCATGTATTTTGTTGGACTCTATAATTTTCAAGATAATGCTTAGAGCCAGTTAGGTTGCATCTATTCCACAAGGCATCCCTAAAGCGGTAAACCTGAATGAGATGGGATGTAACCCACTGAAGATGTGTCCCATGGACTCTGACTGTGCAGTAGAGCATGGATATCACAGATTTCTATGAACTCTGACTGGAAATTGTTGAGTAAAAAATTAGGATCCGGTATCGAGTTGATTCTAAACCAAAGGCAGTTGGTAAATTCAAAAATAAATAGTTTAAGGTTATTATTTCTAGCTGTTCGTGTGCATATGATGTTAGAACTAGATTTTAATGATTTTATTATATGTACACAATACACTATTGCATAATCACTGAAAATATCAGGCAATATACCAGAGGTTTGGATTCTGTTGGGACAGGAGAATAAGATCCAATCTAATAGTGAGTGGTTGAAGGATTTGAAATTTGGTGGAATATGTTGAGAAATTAGTTGGATTAATTTAGTAATTAAAATTGTGTACAGATTTTGTTGTTTTTGTGGTCATGCCAATTGAGGTTGAAGTCACCAATTGCTTATGAATTAAACATTGTTGGAAATGTGTCAATTATTTACTGCTTGGTTGTTTAACAAACTGAAACAGAAATTGTGAACATCTACAGTATTAATTTAGGTAGTTAAAAATGTTTTTGGAAAATTATACCAGTAAGAAAAAAAGGTCTACAAAAGACAAAAAAAGTAAAACAAAATATTTAATACGCCTATAATGCCATTTTGTCAGTGTTAGAGACATGTGCAGAGGTACACACGGGGACAGATTTGGGGGAAATTAAACAATGGCTTTATTCAGCCTGTCACTTTAAACAATGCAGAGCATTCAAAAATAAACAAATAAACAGCCTATCCCCGTGTAAGGGCTTACTCACTTCCGCAGTCCCTATCTGCTGGGTTGGGGGGATAAGCCTCTTACTAACCTATCATCCCAAAGTCTAAAGAGGTGTGTACCTCAAAGCAGGTTTCCCTTAATAATAACAATAATAGCAGTATGTTCCTGTATATCGCTGCTAGTTGTACGCAGCGCTTTACAGAGACATTTTGCAGGCACAGGTCCCTGCTCCGTAGAGCTTACAATCTATGTTTTGGTGCCTGAGGCACAGGGAGATAAAGTGACTTGCCCAAGGTCACAAGAAGCTGGGAATTGAACCAGGCTCCCCTGCAGCAATCTCAGTGTCAGTCAGTGTTTTTACTCACTGAGTCACTCCTTCTCCCTACAGTCCCTTCATTACAGTCCCTTCATTACAGTCTCTTGGTATGTTCTGGATTGGTGTCCGTTGAGGGGTCAGCCTCTGGCGTGTTCCTGGGTTCATTGCACCCTGGAAGAGGGGTCTGGTCCCGGGTATCTTGCTAGCAGCACACAGTCCTCCCGTGTGCTCAAGACAAATTCTCAGTTCCCAGCAGTAGGCTTTTACACTTGTCTGATTAACCAGGTGGAGAATGGTTAATTGTCTAGCTGCAATTAACAAGCTCCCTTATGGATTCCTCAGACCTCTACATACTTATATTGAAGCCTTATTTAGACAAGGGTTAAGTCCCTGTTACAGTCAGGTTTACCATTTTAATACTTGGGTACGTTTTGAAAAGGAGATAGTTAGCTTGCCTTTCGAGGACCAATGGACATAAATTACTTTGATCCCTCTTTTTATCATAACTTGTAAGTTGTAGGCTTGGAAGACTGCAGAATGTGCAGAGATTCTATACGCCTTAACATTAACGTACAGGAGACTACCTGTAAGAATTCCTACTCATTATCAAAATGAAAATGTAACAAATAGTAAACCTGTTCAGCCTATACCCTACACAATTGTATTACAGATGTAGCCGAACTTACTGTTTTCCGCAGAATGACTGAAACTCCGGAACGATGCGGCGCTGGGGGAGGTGCCATCTGCAACGGCGCAGTGGGGGATCCATTCCTTTCAATGGGACACCGGCAGTGCTAATCCTCCCAGGCCGCAATTGGTGCGGTCATAACACCAAAAACAGTAAAGACGGCTACATCTGTAGTTCGCTACACACTACTGAGATACAGTGTGAATCATTTAAAATAGTCCAAAGCACCTTGATCTGCCAAAAACCCCATTCAAGACAAGGCGTTCAGCCAATTGCTTTAGAGTACATTTAATCGCCCGGAATTAGTTGTAAAACATTGTTTCAGATTACTGCTTGTTCAGAATATATACGATAACATTTGCTTCCTAAATACAATTAGTACAAAACATGATGGGACAAATTGGGTTCTTATCAGTGCATTGGTTAATAGTTCATACATTTTCTTTGTTGTACAGTATATATTTCTGAAACAAAAAAGTGCAAGTTGGTAAAAAAATAATAAACTTATGTAACATGTCAGAGTTATTTAAAGAAAATGTATGGTTATAATATCAAGCTCAGAGGGAAGGATTCTTCTGTCATTGTCTCTAACTCATTTGCTTCATCTATATGCCACTGAACAGCTGTTTGATATTTGGGTCTAAACATCTAACATGACAGTTCCTTAACTGATAATAAAGATACGATTGTGCTCATCTGTGTAGTTGCCTAAAACCCTTGTCAATCCAAACAACCAAGTGCAATTGAGTTGATTGAAGTTTGAGTTAGTGCTTTCCAACATATATTTAAATGAATTACCTTTACTATTACTTCTTCAATTAATAATTATTCAACTATGTATTATATTATTTTGCCATGTCATCCAGCTTATCTCTTTAGTAAGTAGTGAAGCCCTGACTATTTTTAAAATGGATAATGTGATAAAGGCGTACACAACATATATATTGAATTTACAATTCTTAATTCTAGCCTTGTCCCACACAGCACTGCGACTTCTGATGCACCACACAGTATAACAATAATTTGACACACAGTATTGTGCACTATTGGAACTAGTATGGCACATCTCTATGTATCTATGTGTTTATTTATTTAGCACCATTAATGTACATAGTGCTTCACAGCAGTAATACACGACAATAATATAAATAACAAATGATACAAATAAACATAATGGGAAGAAGCGCTTGAGACATAAAAGTAACATTTAGAAAAAGGAGTCCCTGCTCCGAAGAGCTTACAATTGAATTGGTAGGTAGGAAGAACGTACAAAGACAGTAGTTAGGTCTTCTGATAAGTGCGTCTGCAAGGGGTCAAGGTTTATGTATGAGGTGTAAAGTATCAGCCACGGAGCTACCCATATGCTTATTTAAGTGTTTGCCCAACAACTGCAGGTAGGCTTTTATATGTTGTGCAGTGTATCACACATAATATATACATACACCAATATTTACATTATAGACAAAATTAAAAATGATATCTACTAAACGTAAAAAAACACAGCTGTTGATTTTATTATTCTCAGATTTATTAGTGACACTCTTTAAACAATTTAAATTAGTCACGTATGGTAATACAGTATATATTGGTGTACATGATTGGCATGCCTCTTTTGAAAAAAAAAAAAAAAAAAAAAAGCAGTATCACAACTGTCAGGGAAAGAAGTCTTTTTATTGAAACTCAGTGTAGATTTGGTTTGCACAGTAGGAGTGAGCTTTATGATAAAAGGGTAGAAAGGCTATACAGTTATTTCCCTAGGGAAGAGCAATTAGAATCAGCAAAGCATGGCAGGATAAAGTAGCCATGGCATATTATCCTCAACAGTGTCTTTCATTTAACTCTCTGCTTGATGTTTTTTTTAATAATTGTAGATTATGCTTTTATTTTAAGATCAACAGTGGAAATCCTTCTTGCTTTCAAGAACATTTTCAGTTTTGATTTATAATAAGAGCAGATTTATGAGACGCGTTTAGAATATACTGTTAAGAAAAGATTGTAATCGCTGTGTACCTCTATAAATCTCCTTTTATTGTTCAGTTCAGATGGCAGGCTAGAGGGACCCTATTATCATTTTATAATCATTTGGCAACATGCTAGAAATTCACTTACACAGGAATTAGAAATGTAATGCTTCGCTTTGTTTGTGTTTGTGTTTTGCATGAGTATTGGCAGGAAAAAAACAATCTACATGTGTAAAACATTTTGAAAACAGACCTCAAGTATGCTCAAATTATTCAAAATTATTGCTAAGCCCTTTTAGGGGTCTGTTGGGCTGCATTCATTTTCAAATGGCCTTAGCTTAAATAGGAAATATGTTAAGTTACATACATAGGTACCAAAATATAAACATCCTGCCCCTTCATCTCATTCTCTGACTTTAAATCCTGTTTATCTTTCTTCCTCTCTTCTAACTCACAGACTCTCCTCTTAGGGGACTTTACGTGCCACATGAACGACCCCTCTCACTAATGAGCTTCATGCCTTCTCGCTCTCACTTCTTATTTTGGTCCCATCAATTGACTACTTCCAGCACCCACCAGGATGGCCACTTCATTGACCTTGCCTTTACTAAAAACTGTTCTTTATCTGAATTCTCAATCTCTCCTTTCCAACTCTCTGACCATCTCTCAACCTCATTTCATTTTCCTTCTCTCACATTCCTCACATGCCAGTTTCTCGTCAGTATACTCACAACCTGTGTTCCATTGACCTCCAGTCCTTGGAATCCAACCTAAAATCTAAACTTTCTTCACTACCACTCTCCTCTCACCCAAATAGCTATGTCACAACTTACAACTCTGTTATTGCCTCCTCACATGATCAGTATGATTCTCCTCTAAGCCAACACCAATGGTGCTCCGACCCACAACCCTAACTAAATACGCTCTTGCACTTATACTCTATAGCAGATTTTCTTCATTAAATGCAGGACAGGATGAATTTGTACTCTCTTTCTGAAACCAAACAGAGCTACATTGCCATCAATTAAACTATCACAGATCCAACACAAGCCACCTTTTCACGGTCCTTAATTCCTTTCTTCAGCCAATCTCTACACCATGCTCCACTCCTTCCACCACACTGTAAGACTGATTTATTTCAAGGTCAAGGTGGAAGCTACTGTAGAGAAATCCCCTTGGTCCCTTCCACACCTCACTTTCCTAACACTCCGCCTTCTACCTTTGACTTATTTTCTCTTTACAGAGAAAGAAGTGTCTCAGCTGCTCTTTTCCACAACCTCCACCACATGTAGTATTGACGATTGACCCTATTCCCTTCCATCTCCTTAAACTTCTCACTTCTACCTTGGATCCCATCCTCACTCGTATCTTTAACTTATCTTTTTGCTGTAGCACTTTTAAGCATGTTATTTGTTTGCCCTATTCTAAAGAACTTCCCCCTTGACTGTACCTTCTAACTTTAACCCTGTCTTTATTTTGCCGCTGAACTTCTGTAATGACATGTTCTTAATGTATGATTCATTTTCTCCAAAAACCTACTAGACCATGGGTAGCTAACTCCAGTCCTCCAAGACCACTAACAGGACAGGTTTTAAGGATATCCCTGCTTCAGCACAGGTGACTCAATCAGTGGCTCAGCCACTGATTGAGCCAACTGTGCTGATGCAGGGATATCCTTAAAACCTGATCTGTTGTTGACTCTTGAGGACTGGAGTTGCCCACTTCTGTACTAGACCCTCTCCAGTCAGGCTTTGACATAGCATTCTAAACTGAAACTGTACTCGCCAAATATTTATGACCTTCGTACATTATTTCCAAATGTAATGGAAACCACTCTATTCTGATGCTTCTTGACCTCTCTGCTGCTTTCAATACTGTTGACCACTGTCTTCTCCTGCACATCCTTCACTCTCATGGCATACAGATATAGTAGCCGTTATTGCTCCCGTGGCACATTGTAGCCACACACACACACACACACACACACACACACACACACACACCACACACACACACACACACACACACACACACACACACACACACACACACACACACACACACACACACACACACACACACACACACACACACACACACACACACCAGCTACATCTGTACGTGCCACTGCCCTGTCCTGGTTCTCATTTTCCCTCTCTCACCACTCTTCCAGTGTCTTTTGACAATTTCTCCTCTACTTCTATATATCTATCCGTTGGTGTACCTAAAAGCTCTGTTTTAGGTACCCCACCCTTCTGTCTATGTACACACTCTTGGTGACCTAATTCATTCCTTTTGATTGTACTATAATCTCTATGAGGATGACACAGTCACAAATCACACAATGCCTAACAGCAATCTTATATCTTGTTTTCAGTTATCTTGACAAAAGGTCTGAAGGAAGTATAGAAAACTTTGATTTTTTTTGCTATATAATAAATGTGCTATTAGTCTAAGCCCAGTAGAGTATCCTTTGGTTTGATCTTTTTTTATCTTGGGCATTGATCTTCTCCTTGATTGGTGTAATGTGCACCCATGGTTTGATACTTGCTGTTATTGTGAGTGCTTCTTTTTCTGTTCTGTTTCATAACAGCAATCTCGGCCACTAGTCTCCCTAATATGCTGTCTAGGGGTTACATTTGACACCTTGCCATTCCCTCCCACAGAACATTGCAAATATACACTCCTTCCTTTGATCTTTAACTATAGAAACACTAATGCTTGCCCTCATTTTATCACCCATTGATTACTGCAACGTTCTTTTATCTGGCCTCCTTGCTTCACACCTCTCTCCCTTACAATCCACAAAAAATGCTGCTACTCAAATAATCTTCTGCTCTTCTAGACTCTTATGTGCTTCTGACCTGAAATCTCTCTGCTGAACTTCCTACTAATATTTATATAAACTACAGCATTCTCCTCCTTTCCTTTAAAGAGTCACACTCCTCTGTATATCCGTATATATCTATCCTCATCTTATGTTAGACCCCTCTTAAACCTTTTTCGCTAATCTCTTCCTACATATTGAACTGTTTTCTACTCAATATTTGTCAAGCACCTTCCATTTCCATAGCCCATTTTAAAACTCACCTCTTGTATGTATCAATGTATATCTTTATTTATATAACAGCATCTATGTACATAGTGTTTCAAAGCAGTAATACACATAACATACTAATATATATATATATATGGAAAAAAAACAAAGAAAAACAGGCGCACTCCTAGTGTATTTAAGTATATAAAAGTTTTATGGGACTATAACATATAAAAAGCGCACTCACAAACAGAGCATAAAATCAAGCATATATGAGATATACTCATTCGCCAACCGTTCCTTTGGTGGCTCCTCTGCTGTAACAGGTAGCTCAGCAAGATGTATGGATACTCCTGGAACCGGATGATGTCATCGCTCAGCGTCCCATGTAAAGATATCCTCCGATAACAGCACTTTCAGCTGGCACTATCCAACATGAAATACTGCATATACCGCAGTCAGGGGGAACTCGGCAGCCCAAAAACAGTCCTCAATGATGACTTTGAACCCCTGACGAAGTCATCAGTGACGAAACGCGTAGGGCGTTTCCTAAAGTAGCGAACATCTGTTTTTACTACACACGAGCAGAGAGATCACCTTTGCGGCTATTGAGGACTGTTTAAAAAAAAAGTTTTTTTTAAAACTCTCCCTCTTTCTTGTATACCAGCCTGGAAATAAGGGACATATAGGCTTTTTCTCACCTAATAACCTGTGTGAAATATATCTGGTAGTAATCCAACTACACGGGAGGCAGCACATATACAGTACCTAAAAACATTGAAGTTTTTTCTGGGAGTTAATAGTACTTTGCTGATGTCGCAGTAATATTGAATTTACCCTACGGTTAAACAAATTAACATTTGCCTATATAAATTTTGGGCACTTAACTGATGAATGTTACAATGGTAAAAAGACACACTGTAATAGGAAATGGGACAAATAATTGGTTTTGCATTTTACAGAAGTCTATAGAGTTTCTTAATTTTACATTTAAATGGGTTGCTAAATAAATACTATCGCATACACGCATGCATGTGCACATGCGCGTGCAAGGGGTCAACAAGAACTGGTCGTCCAGTCGCCTCACCCACCTCCTCGCAGGGCATTACAAATAATCACTCATACTCTACACCCCAAATACACTGCCACCACCAGGATTACATTTTAGGCCTTACATCGCGGAGTACCTAGTCCCCCAGAAGAATATACAAATGAACAAAAACCTAATATAGCAACATGTTCCTGAAAGTTAGGGCAATCCCTTCAAAGGTAATAGGTTCAATAAGAGCTAAAATACAGTTCATATTCACTTTGATTTAATATTACAAAAGGCAATATCGTGATTGCACAAGAAAAAGAAAAACAAATGAGACAGTACATAGGGTCAGACAGTTATAAAATAAAATTGAAGCCTATTCTTTACCACGTAAAGTAGTTATAAACAGGCATCACAAATGATTCGGAGTAGGTCTCCACAGGAAGTGATTGGTTTAAGATATGGGATTCACATAGTACAAAGTGTAGCCCCAGTTGTATCTTAGAATGTTTGTCTCAAACACATTCTTATATCCCATAATACTTTGATCTGAGAGAGAGTAAATCCAGACCTGACAGTCCTTGAGGGCTGACAGTTACTGTATTTGTCACTTCTCCCTAGATATTGCCAGTCTTACAGCCTGTCTTGAAGATGAGGAATTTGTTAATTTCAATTTTAATCAGGGAGTACAAAATGCCTGGTAACTCTCTAGCAGTAGTTAACAGTTCCAGAGCGTCATCCTGGGTGTGTACATATTACATGTAACAGATCCATTTGGAACAGTGAGGGTCAAATATATTTTCTGCTATTTGTCAAAGTGTAATTCTATTTTTTTTACATTATGATGACAGAATATATTCACAGTTAAGCTATACATCCCTAAGAGTTATATAGTAAGTACAGGTCAATTTTAATTCATGTTACTTTGTAACTTAGAGAATATACTGTCCTTTTGTTCATCTAAAGTCTGGTCTTACTGAGGTTTTATGACTTGTCATTGAAGTTTACAGAGCATCTGATATCATCTTTCCCAATAGCATCATTGTACCTTGAGTACCTGACTCATACTGTCATTTTAATATAAAGTTAGGGAAATTTGATTATCTGACCTGCAAATTAAACAATGAGAGCTTTACTTTTTATGACACAGATCCTCCCAGCAGGATTAAAAAACCTTTAATAAAATCAGGAACCCCTTGCTTGCCATGCCACACACACAATATAAGATGGCTTTATTGTGACATACACAGGCAAATAATGTAATAGAATTTAAATTAATAGTTTATTGAGACAAAAATTCCATGTTAATTCCTCTTGTTTCTTTTGGTTAAATGGTAAATGAAGACCCAATTTTGAATGTTTGGTTCCTAACCCAAATTTCTGCTTTGAAATACTGTGGCTTTAGTAGAAATCAAATCAACTACTGTATGTGATAAATACTTACCTAGAACATATCTCTCACTGAGAGATGAGCTGATTTCTCTAGCCACAGTACTTTCCAATAATAACAGTTTGAGCGTTTTAAAATGGATGAAACATCTGTTCTGGCAGTTTAACCATTTTTGATTTTCATACTGCATACAGGCACTTGTGATTTAAACATCATATACCTTTTTGTTTTTTTGGCAGATGTTCAGCAAATGGCAGTTGACTGGCTGACTGGAAATTTTTACTTTGTGGATCATGGAAGTGACAGAATTTTTGTATGCAATCACAATGGAACGGTGTGCATTACTTTGATAGATCTTGATCTTCATAACCCTAAAGCAATTGCAATTGATCCTACAGTTGGGTAAGACTAATTTGCATTATTTATTATTCTTCATGAAGAGTTCTAGTTGCTCCATTAGAACAGATTAAACTAAATGGTTTGTAAGCTGTGGTGCTTTTTATTGGCAAAACATAAGAATTCACAACAGATTGTGTTTTACTGCATATGCAATTTTGTAATGGTATGGTTTACCCAAATATAATGTTTCAGCATTCTTAAATTATGCATGCACTGTACAGTATGTAATAATGTATAATATCTTTAAATATTGTTTCATGTTAATCCAGTATAACATTCTCACCATGAATCTTTTTTTATTTTTGTAGAAAGTTAAAAAGTGAAGGATAGTTTTGGAAACATTAATTGTTAATGAACCAGTTGATACTTGTATGATTCAACAATAATAAATGTTATGTTTACTCTGTATGTAATTACACTTTCTTATTGTATCTTACTGACAACTTTTTGGACTCTTCCACTTTTGCTTTAAACCTGTCTTTCAGTTCTTAGGAAGTTAACTTGCCTTAGTAGTACTAAGTCCTTCAACATGCAGAAAAAACAATTGATAGGGGCGCCCTTACATCTACATAATGTGAATATATCTCAAAATAGATGTAAAAAGAATAACATATACTATATATAAATTAGGTATAATCAAATACAACCATGTGAATGTGACAAAAATGCTATTGAGCGAGGAGATAAGTCCTTCAACATACCTCATAAGTGAATAAAACGTAGTAGGGCAATACTGTTGTAATGAGTGCTCACCACAAACAGAACGGGACCCCAGGGCTGAGGTGGGGATGTTAAACTACACTGACCAACAACCGTGCAACTGCATCCGGATTGCAGAGTCATAGTCGTGTAGCTTGGTCAGGGTAGGAGAGGTCAGATTAATCTTAATACTCGCTGTGGTCTAGAATTGGAGAAGTCGGATGGTCTTTGTGTGTAGCCGGGGTCCAGGAGTAGAGCGGTCAGAATGGTCATGTGCGTAGCCGAGGTCCAGGGGTCAGAGAAGGTAGAGGTCCGGGTACGAGCTGAGGTCAAAGGTAACAGATAAGCAGGGCAGCAAGATGCTAGTGGTAAGCACTAGAAACATAAACAAGGTTTATGCTCAGCCAATTTGCCTAGGGGCTGTCTGCGCATATAAAGCACAGTGAGCCAATGGGAAGGCTGCAGTCAGTGAGTCATCACACATAGACTGTGTACTGATATGCAGGGGCGGAGTGTATCCCAGTAATGAAGGGAGTTAGCATTAAACCCTCAAGTGTTTCTGGTCATGTGATGCCGCCGTGTATTGGAGACAGGAGCATCCTCCGTTGTGCCATGGGTGGTGGTGCAGGGGCGGAGCTTAGGTTCGGTGTCGGCAGGAATACTGCGGCGCACGTGCGATGGGCGTCACCCAATGCGTCACTGGACGCGTCACGGGGGCGGGACAGAGGTCCAATCCTCACAACTGTATAGCCAATGTTTTCCGATATAAAAATGCATCTAATAAAATAACAGATTTTCTTGGTATTCTTTGGGGTTGGTGAGAGTGGATCCAAAAAATATTGAAACTTCGGTATTGTACTATTCTGATGACTATTTTGTATTATGTGCTTTACTTACCGATTTATCTGTATAATGTAATTCTGACATCATGTGTAAATATATAGAGCCCCTTATTAGTTCTTACAAATATGATCTATAATTGCATTTAACAATGATGCAAACTGCAAGCATAACTTCAGCAACTGTAAACTTTTGTTGCAAAAATGTGAAAACATTAACTGAGGAAACAGCTTGTCACCCATATGTAGACTTTTGTCACTCTTTACTTAGTCTGATTGATTTTAAAATGCATCATCACAATGGGTTTAATGTTGACTAGAACAGCTTGGATATACAACTTTGCATGGAAAGTTGTATCCATAATCCTTGAATGAAGCCATATTGCTGAATGTAACAGATGGTAGACTTGACTCAGTATGACTACAATAATATTTCGAAATATATTAGCAAAGTGAATGTATTTTAGTAGATTTGCCTGTACTATGTGGCATTGTGATGAGGAGCATTATGTGAAAGATTTTTTAATAATTTAAACGAACAAATCATATGTTGCTAAACAGAGAGTTTACATAACACATAGAGATGTGAGATGTAGCAAAATCAGCAACGTTTCACCAGTTGAGCTAAAGTATCCCTAGTTTTTAACAAAACAAATTAGTCCCTTGACCAATGTGACCTGAACAATGGTCATGTGATCTGCCTGAAAATGTATTTAGTGAGCTTTGCTTTTTTTTAAACTATTTTTGTTCTCTTCAAAAAACTAAAATTAGAAGTTAAAAGCTATCGGACGGGGGCTTGAACATGACACATTTTCTGTAGAGGGCTCTGTACATTGCACTCTCATGTAAGAGTAATATTATTAGTGGTAGTTAATGCCAATTATAAAGAATGCTTATGCATTTCTGATGAAAAGGGAAATTTTGTCGTAGAGATGTTCTGAAGCATGATTACATTTTCCTCTAGCTGTGGCAAAAAAAAAAACTTGTTACTGCAGTTCCAGGGAAGAAGGTGCCAAGGCGCCCTGTAGCTGCATCATTGTCTACTTTCTTCCACCTATCATAACTCAGATCACATCAGTAGATTGTGCTACCTTTTAATAGACCAACATGCGAATTATTCATAGATGACATTTTCATGTACAGATGAGCTTTGGAAACTGCTTTATATGCTCCGGAACTTAAATGGGACTTTCCTTAAGCAGCTCCCAGTAAGTAAAAAAAAGTTCTTGTTTTATTATTAATGGATATGCTTTATTCTCCATCTTTGAGCCATTAGCACAGGGGTGGGCAACTCCAGACCTCAAGGGCCACTAACAGGCCAGGTGTTCAGGATATCCCTGCTTCAGCACAGTTGGCTCAATCAGTGGCTCAGTCAAAGACTTTGCCATTGATTGATCTACTGTGCTGAAGCATGGCTATCCTTAAAACCTGATCTTTTGGTGGCCCTTGAGGACTGCAGTTGCACCCTATGCCTCAGCCTCGTCTATGTCAGATATTTAAAAATCAACTAAAATAGTTTTATGTTAAAAAATATATATTTATGTAATTAACGCCCAGTAATATTCATCAATGCTAATTGATTACTTATAAATTAACAATTAAAAAAATATTTTATAGTTACCATATCTTTCTTACATTAAAGATGTTGCCATGTTATTCCGATCCCTTATTCTGGGCAGGATTCTTACAGCCATAATGATGTTTGTAATGTAAGACTGTCACGTATTACTATAACATGATTTAACTTGTTGTTTTCTAAGTGATTTAAGCATGACTTTCATGCAATAATTCTCAATTAGGCACTTTGATTTCT
Source organism: Ascaphus truei (assembly GCF_040206685.1). Classification (NCBI taxonomy): domain Eukaryota; kingdom Metazoa; phylum Chordata; class Amphibia; order Anura; family Ascaphidae; genus Ascaphus; species Ascaphus truei. Next base: position 93,764,672 of record NC_134489.1, read on the forward strand.
TGATGGCTGATTATCTCATTGGACTAAGAATGAACGCAACTGCAAAAGCCAGGAGAATCAGTTAATAGAGGCATGTATCATATTAATTCAAGAAATATTAATTTAAAATGATATTGCTTTTCATACTGAATCACCATGACAAAAGTGCTTTTAGTTTTTCCTAATTTAACAAGTCTATTATTACACTTTTTGTAATAGCATTCACTAACAATTTGCCCATTCTTCAAAATAACCAAGTGTTTTCGGAGGCTTCATAAAGTCCTCCCTCCCATTGAGAAGATCGCAACCTCACTTTAATGCCCTTTCTGCATCTCTCATGGTTCAGTCAATGTTCATCCTAAGCCTTGATTTTTTCTCTCCCAGAGGGGTCTGTTGTCTTCCAGTGTATTGGTTTTCAATGCATGACCTGTCTTTCTGGCAATGAAGCAGTCATTGTGAATCTTCTCTTTTTGCTGTTTTTCCTTAATTACTCATTTACCCAGTTTAATACGTTACATTTTCTAATCATAGAAAGAGAATATGCCCCAAATGTACTAAGTGGCACGAGAGGTGTCTTATGGAGTAAACCAACTTGGTAAATAGTCCAATATACTTTTATATCCTCGTTTACCCTTTGAGTGCCAGAGGGGCCATGGAACCAGAGTGTCACAGACCCTGGTGCACTTTGTGATCACGTGACCCTCCACCGGCATCACTGATGGCAGAACAGAAGAGGAAATCACACTCCAGTCATTAGGTTGGGTTCTTAGGCTTATCAACTCTATATTATTGGGATGGGACTCACTAAAAGATATTTTGCAGTCATTAACATGTCTCCCAGCCGGTTACCTCGTGTGCTCCTTTTTTAGCACAGGTATGTCTACCTCACGACAGGTCCCCACCGGCTACTGCAGCTCCCACTGTGGCGGACGCTGCAGGGACAAGATCCGCCCCACAATGGGGCTGGGCCCACTGCGAGGGGGGGCGCTGTGCTGCACCAACAAACTCCTGCTCTCAAGAAAATTGAGATCAGGAGTCGCGACGGAGCGCTAGGCCACACCTCCCGGCGGTTCAGCCAATGAGGGCGAACCTGCCAGGTGACATCACGGCCGTGCCCCCATCACTCTCCGGTCACGTCCCCCCTGTATTTCCCCCTGCAGCTCTCTGCAGACCGGCTAATTCAGCTGTACGCGCCACCAGCCTCGCAGGCGCGCATGTAGCGCAGGCAGCTGGGCCGCAGCCTAATTTGGAGGGTGGTTTGAGGGGATATATATACACAACTGGAGACACTACTATATTGAATGTCATTCCGTCAGTCCATCCGTTTGAATTTTAGGATAATGTTAGTTGTAATCCTGTATTAAACAGTGAGAAATAAAAACAGTTCCATTTAATAATAGAAACTAACAAAACAAGTGAATTAAAAAATCGTATGAAGTTGTCCACCCCAAACGCAACCACTGCGTGTACTGTATAGATCTTTTGTTTAATTTCTTCACATTGTACCGGACATCAAAACTGTATTGGGAATAATGAATCTCAGTTGGATCCATCAGTGCTGGAAGTAGAATATAATAATAATAATATATACCGTATAGAAAAGTCTCTGTTAGCTACATCACGATCCGTAATGCTGACAGTGATATGCTGGCTTCCATTTTATCCAACTACTTATTCTACAAAGGATCTGATTTAATAAACAACCATAAGGGGATCATACCATAATTAAAACCTTTGCCTGTGTTTTTTCAAATCCATTGCCATTGATTTAATAGTAAGTGAAGCGGTAAGTGATCAAAATTTGTCAAAGAGCTAACATATCATAGTTTGAACAAATACAGTTAAAAATGTAGCACAGTCAAATGCATTTACTTGTCATTAAAAAGGATTTTTTATTAATTTATAAAGAAAAACTAATTATGAACCCTTATATTGTAATTGATTTGATATTGTTAGTCTAACAATTGTTAGACATCGGTCACATTTGTTTACTTGCCCTCTACACGCAGTAGTTCCATTCACTATAATAAACTGAGCTTCTCCATCATTTACACTTAAACCAGGATTCGGTGACATGGAAAGATAACCTGAAAGTGTCACAATCAAAGTTTATATCCTTGAACTTTTCTGTTAATCAGAAATTGACAGAAAAGGTGGTAGCTAGAATACACTTCTAAGCACAAATATTTGCTTTATGAACAGAAAGCACCCCTAATGATAATATAGGAATATGAATACATATTGATCTCTATTCTGTATTTTAGTTTATAAATATATTTCTGTAACAAATATATATAGTTGAATAAAAATGAATCTAGACATTTATCAACAATACGTTAATGTTTTCAAATAATTGGCTTGCATGTTTAATCCCGTCTCAATGTAATATCTTAAAAAATGCTAATATCTTAGCTTGCGATGTAACATACTGGATCACAGTGCCCTTGGCATTGCAGGTGTGGCTGGATGATGTCACACATCGTTATGGATGAGGAACTGCAATCAGATTACTATATATATATATATATATATTGCAAGAATATTATTTCTTCTTCCTGGGGTCTATCATGTGCTAACAAAGGATATCTTTAAAAACAATGCCAAATCTACCTATACCACAAAATTACCCATTGTATATATTATCATTAGTAGAGATGCAATAAAACCAGGTGTGTGAAATCAGAACCCAGTGGAATCTTACATTGTAAAACCAAATAGTACAGAGCCAAAATCCTTAAGATTTTTAGAACCAAAACCCCCACATTATTTAGAACCAAAACCAGAATACTAGACCAGGTGCCCATCTTTGGATGTTTCTCACCATATCTTTTTTTTTATTATTGTAAATTATTCAACTTTATTATATTAGTTTCCTAATCGTGAAAACCCTAAACAATAATAACTGTAAGAGCATGTCTGTACAATGGGTTAATTTTATGGTATAAAGATTGGTACAGGGCCTTACTTTCAGGATGCTTTAAAGTTACAGTGATATTATTGTGATTATGGAAAAAAAATTAGATGAGACATTTTAATTTAGCATTTCCTAATTTCAGGGTATCAAGGTTCCTTGTCTAATTGTATGTCTTACATTAACATACAGTTACTGGCAGAAAATGGTGCAGTTACATGTGTAGCAGACGTTAAACCCCCCATTAATGGGGAATAACACAAACAATGACACAGTAAATACTGTGTGTTAAGGATATAACACACTTGTTACGCTACAATTCGTTTCAGTAGCTCTAACGGTAAAACTTGCTATAGCAACACATTGCGTTAACAGGAGTTATATTGTCTGCTACATCTTTATTTCTTGGTAAAAGTACATAGACTCCGATGTAGTAATGAATAACTATTTATACTTATAGGGGTCTATAGAATAATCGCCATTATCATTTTTTTTAACTGCCATTTTAGTGAATGGTTGTTACCAATTGTTAGCAGCTTTTGGGCATTAGTGGAAAACCCCCTTGAACTTATGGACACTAAGATGTGTTGGTAGAGACCGGACTGAACTATAGTACTATACACAGAATTTATATACTAATCAGACGGCCCTGCCCCCTCCATCTACTAGTTCACAAGGAAGGTGAAGGGTTATGTCCTATTGAAGGAGTGTCCTCAGGCAAGGCGTAATAATAGGGTGATCACAATGGGACGACATTGGGACTTGTGACTCTTCAGTGATGCAGTAGCGTCCCTCTTTTTTGTTGTCTGTTTTTAGTCTTTTGCATAACAAAATACATATATATAAAAAAAAAATGACAAAAAAAGGGAAATTAAAAGTAGAAAGGAATAATGAATGTAGTTGTGTTGAAGTGCACGTAATTTGTCAGAGCTTGGTGCATTTGGCTTCCCAGGCTGTGTTGTCACATTATTTGGTGAGTTGAATTGTAACTGTTGATAATCAGTGGGTCATGCCTATCTGGAGCTATTCCTTTTGGAGCTAATACATTTGCTGATCCGAGGTTTTGGCAGAAGTGGGATCATGAGCTGTGGCAATTCCATGGGCTCAATATCACTGACAGACAGCCTAGCAAGGTCATCTGGTTGTTGATGTAATTTAGTAAGCTGTGGCCCTGTTTCTCCAAAAAGCGTTGTGCATTTATTTAATTAAAGGAAAAGGAGCAAGGCTCTAGAGCCTGCATATGTTATGTAAATTCAATGCATATTTTAATTTGTTCTTTTTTCTTGAGTGTATTTCTTATATATTGATATTTTGTTATGGGTATGAGATTTTCTAAATGAAATTATCTTATCTACAGTACAGTATATGGCACTTGTATTGTTGTGTTAACAATATATAAAAAAGCTGTGTGTGCTGTGCACGCGCATAGTAAGTGAAACTTCTTTGTGTGTTGTCAGCAACGTGTGTGTGTGTCTGTGACAGGGTGTGTGACAGGGTGTGTGACACAGGGAGTGTGGGGGGTTGTCTGCGCTCCGTGTCCTCTTCTCCTCTGCTGCCCATGCGCAACGCACTGCCGAGCTCCAGAAGCCTCTGCGCATGCGCGCCAGGAGGAACTGAGCGATGCCTGCCGCTTCTGCGCATGCGTGGCGTCCGTCAGCAGTGCCATCACTACTGCGCATGCGTGACATATGTCAGCGGGCGTGTGGAGGGAACAGCGGCGGTTAGGAGCGTGACATCATTTCCGTTTCACATTTTCATCTCCATGAAGGAGTTTTGTTCCATCAAAATTGACTAGGTGCCACTAAAGAAGTTTCATTCCAAAAATAAATGTGTTTTATATACTATACTTTTATATACTAAAAGCAAATGTCGGTCTCAACAATTTTCGTCTTTAACTGTATAATTCTACATAAAATAAAAATTTACGTTTCAAGGACAACAGGCCTGGAGCACAGTTCTGCGTGACCTGTCACGGTCTCTTCTGATGCTTGAAAAATTCCATTGGTATACAAAAAAAAATTGAATATTGTTCATTTTGCATTTAATAATTGGTCAGTAATGCTTCAAAATCTACCATATGGTCAATTGATTTGAATTTACAGCTCAACTTGACACCATCACTGGTATCTTATGAAGGGTAATGAGGAAAGTAGTTTGTAATATCATTTACTCTATTTCAGGGGTGGCCAACTCCAGCCCTCAAGAGCCACCAAGAGGTCAGGTATTAGGGATATCCCTGCCTCAGCATAGTGGCTCAATCAGTGGCTCAGTCGTTGTGGGCACCTCCACTGCTATTTTGCCGGAACTCGATTGGTTTTGGACTTTGTTTCTGGCTTTGTAATACATTTTAGAAAACACTATATACGTATATTTATTTTTCTCTTCAAAATTTGGGGGAACTTTTTTGAACTTTAAACTTCTTGGCAAACGGTTATGAGGTTTCTAGCTCGGGAACTCAACGTTTGCCCAGTTTATACACATCCAGCCCCGCACCCCCCTCCACCCCCTGCAAATCTGAGGATGAGACCTTCTCTGGTTTTGGCTCGGAGGTTTGTTCTGAAGTCCACCTCGAACTTCCGAACAAACATGGAAGTCCGGATTTCAAATCCGGAAACCTGTCCATCTATATCGAGCAACTGCTGCATTCCTGTCTAATTAGATTAGCTGTTTTATTTTACTCTATCCTTTTTCTTGTAAGTTTCAGCAGAAAATATCAGGAAAGTGAGTTGTGTTCAATTGAGAAAAGCTGCTGGAGAGCATCTGGTGTGTGAATTTTGTCCTGCACCATCATTATACTGCTGCTGGGAGGATGCTGTAAAACGGCAGTTAGTGCTTCTTTTAAAAATGCCCCATACAGTTTCATGCTGAGAACATGTGATTGGTTCATCTCTTGGCAAAAGGTATATTTTCTCATGCATATAATTATGTTTTTATTCATCTTTAGAATGCACTATGGACATGTAGGGAAAATCAATGGATGCAATACATGCCTTGCACTGTTGGAATTCCACTTTTCCGTGATGTATACATTACTATACATAATGTAATAAGTGCTAAATATTAATGTTAATCATATGTACTGTAGTTCAATGCCCCAGAAACTGACACATGCAAGATAAAACATGTTTTAGGTTCTCAAATAACCTACTTATTGTTTAAATGCATTGAAATGGAAGACTTGAAGAAAAGTTTTTAGCATTTATATTTACATGCATATTTAGGCAGTGTCTTGGATACATTGTAAGGTGACCACAAACCTGTTATTTTATTTATCTACCATAATCTCTAATAAGCGAGTAAAGAGGTTTGTAGCAGTGATAAAAAAATATTGTTTTTATTTACAGTAAGGTGGAAATTTAAGAAAAGATATCAGCAATCTTATAGCAATAAATCATACAGCAACAATGAGGGTGTCCAGAAGATTGGAAAGATTTAAGGTACAAAAGAGTCATAGATTCAGATAAAAAGAAAATGAGTAAATATACAAAGGAGTAAGAAGCTGTACACAGCAAGGGGATAAGTACATTAGAAGGAGACAGACCAATGGAAAATATAGAATGACACATATATACGGATGGAATGTAACAGAGAAATATAATAAGAATGTATAGAGATTAAAACGAGGGGATTAAGAGGATCTATAGGCTATAAAAAATAAAAATGCTCACTTGGCCTGGTGTTTAGGTATTGAAACAAAACAAATGTCGGGTTTGGTTTCCCGTTGGGCCTAAAGACTCTTGGTGTTGGTTTAGGTTTAGATTCTTGAGCATGGCTGCATATTTAATTTCGATCATCTGTTATCTTACTGTATGCATATACATATTAAAATACATATATGCACACACCACATCCAAGTCGTTTAAAAAGTGATTTCCCGAAGTAATGAATATGATCTACTAATCTTAGGGGAAAAAATGGTTCTGTCTACACGACTGCGGTTCTAAATTTATTAAGAAGACAAAGTGCTGAAGAAGCGTATATTGATATTAAAAAGAACATTTTCGAGAATGCTACATCAACCATTATATCACATGAAGATGCAAGCAATATAAGGATCAGCATGGGAGACACCATGTTATTTTTGCCACAAGTGCAGAAGACCTACAGCAACAAATCAGGGAAGTTGCCAAAGTAAATAAGAAAGTGGACCTACATATGAATCTCAGCAATGCCAACGTGATGTTCAGCAAATGTGTAAACTCTGCGAAGATCAAAATAAATGGAATAGGGCTAGAAGAAGGCAAAGACTATGGCCCTTATTGTATAAGGTGTGATAACACAGATGATACGCTATCGCATGAAAAGCCCCATTTACTTTTATGGGGTTTTTCACGCAATAGCATATCATCTGCGCTATCACACCTTACAGAATAAAGGCCTATGGGGCTTATTGAAGTAGCTTCGATAAATGACTTAAAGCTTCTTAAATAAAGGATGTAAATAAATATGTGTACTGATAAATGGGTTAGTTCAATGCTAGAGCTGCTGCCCTGAAGGAAGGGTTGTGGGTTCTAATCCTGTTGTGTTTGACAACGGTACCCCTTCATCACAAGGGTATTTAAACGGATTGGTCTTAAGGATATATTTTAAGATGTGTGACTCATTAAATATACTTTGTATAGACATTAGCATACCTCCAATGGTACCTCAGGTATGTTCATTTTTCAGCATAGGCATCTCTCCCTAATTTATTTGGAGGGATATTTAAAGGGACATATATACATGTGGATATATGATTAGGTTAGGAAGTCCTCCCCCTCCTCGTCTTCTCTCCCCCATCCTCCCCTCCACAAACCTCACCCCAGGCTCCGGTGGAAAATCGCAACCCCATCTCACCATCCTTTAGTTGGTGTAAAAATGAGGTCTGTCGGTTTTTTTAACAAATGGTATTAAAAATGCAAAATATCTTACTGAATACCATTTTTTCACAAATTTCATACCGTGAGGTACAGTAGTAAAAGGCAAACACGTTCAATGTTGCAGTGATAACATTGAAGCTACCTTAATAGGCCCCTATGTCTACCTTGGCAGGAAAGGAACCGTGGGTGGGAACATTTTGAATTAAATCAACAGCAGAATGAAATAGGAGGGAGCACATTTGGAAGAGATAAGCCAATATTTCAAGGGAACCTTCCACTCTGCCTCAAGAGGAGAGTTTTAGAACCAGTGTATTTTGCCCATTCTCACATATACAGTAGATGTGAAACTTAAACCCTAAATGTGAAGATAATTCAGAAGCTTCAGACAACTCATAGAAGTATGGAGATATTTATGCTGAGTATTACCCGAAGAAACAGGAAAATAAATTAATGGTTTCTAAATCAAACCGGATGTATTTCAAGCAGAAATTATCATCTTTGGACAAACATGGTACTTGACTGGATTCCAAGGGAAATTAAAAGAGGGGTAATGGGGGTCTGTACAGGGGATGACGAATGATGGGAGTGGGTGCAGGAGATCATGGGGAGAATGTGTACTGGAAGATGAGGTGGTGATTAGCGGGATGTGCACAGGATTATTGGCATATGCATGGGGAGGAGAAGATCGTAGAGGAGCTAGGAGGAGAGGAGCATGTCAGTTTGTTGGTGGGTCTTGTTGGTATGAGGGCAGTTTTTGTAGGTCTGAGGAGAGATCAGAAGGTGAGGCTGTTAAGAAGGAAGATCTGAAGAGGGCGTGAGCTGGCATTAGTTTGTTTGCTTTTTAGCCTAAAATCCTTGAATAAATCGTCAGTGCTGCAAGTTCAGCCATCTTGAAATGAGCAGCTAACTAAGTAGCATTGATGAGGCTCATCAGCGTACGTGGAGGTTTGAGTGTCGGTTTTGATGGATTCAATATACAGTAATTCATTTTTATAGTGGTTGGCCAAAGAATTTGGTATAGCTGGTGCTTTTGCATATACATTTAAAAAAGTTGTAAGTATTTATAAATTTGCTGAGCTCCCTCTATCATAAAGTTAGTTGAGATCAAAAATAACTTCTAACATATAATTGTTTGTACAAATGTCTTTCATTCTATATCCTACTTTGCTCAAATCAATTTTTTTTTACAAAGATATGCAATGTGTGAACATCTTTTTATGTGCAGTGTCTGGTTTGTCTTATTGTTCTGGATATTCGATATTTTTTACCACATGCTGCCTGAAATCTGTATCTTTACTGGTTGTGTAGGAGTCCAACTGTGTGCTAATAATGGGTGCTCTATGTAATGGCCTGTCATCATCCACACTCCGAAAAGAACATTTTAATAAAACATATACATTTTACAGTATGTCAGTGTTTCATCTTATAAAGTTTAAATATATATATTTTCATAGCTTGGAGCCTGCTGCTTTCCTGTTGAGTTGAAACATCAGTTATGAATATACTTCATATTTAGTCTTTACCTGGGAGTTCTGTATTATGAGATTTGTCATGTATTTTTACCAACATGACAGGAATAGTTATTGCTTTTTATAGAAAAAAAAACTAACGTAGCTTATATTTTAAATAGATAGCAAAAAAAAAAAAGTTAGTTCATTTCTATTTCCTAAGCTTAAGTTGCTGTGCTGATTAATTATTGTTATTATTATTATTATGATCATTATTATTATTAATAATAATAATAAATCAATGTAAATGTCATGACTTAAAATAGAACCCAATTGTATGTATATATATATCTTTCATACACAAAAGTGAATACCGCATCAACAACCAAAGATTAATGCAATGTCTAAACCTATTTTAAAAGAAAATAACTGAAAAATGACAGAAAAGTTATTTGCTAGGCGGTGCTAGAAGAATAAAATAGATATAGAAACACACAGAGAGAAAAATAAACCTCCAATGAGCACTCAGACAAATAATGCAGAAAATAATAATAGTAATTTATTAAATCAAAATCAGATGAAAAACAAAAAACAGCTAACTGAAACCCTGCCTGACTAAACAAAATAAATTAACATAGGACAATGAAAAAAGTATAAATAACCCCAAGAAAATTTAAGCTATCATAAAAAATAAAACATATAATGAACAAAACCTCAAAAAATGAAACCACTATGGGGACAAAGTACCCATATTGATCCACAACCAGCCGGTCGTATAAGTAGATAATCAACAATAAACCAATAGAAGAAAATAAATAATAAACCTCTAAAGGAAAAAAAATAAACAGAGTGGTTGAATATACCAGGCATACTATACAGTGTACGGGGCACTGTTGTAAAAGGACCTATGAGCATGAAACTATAAATATAGTGCATGACAATAAACATAGAGGGTGCTTCAGTGACCCAATCACAAATAATCAATGATGATATATACAGGAGAAAGACCCATATACTGAAAAACAGTATAATAGCTGCAAGATGGCAATAGTATATGTAGGTAGTATACTCAACTCCTGTTGTATGCTGGGTAGCTGTAATGACAAGGAAGTCCTGGATAAGCATAACCACAATGACAAGACAGCGGTCACATCAAAGGGTATTCACAACACATAAAATGTCCAAATAAAGAGCCAGCAGGCAGGGCCAGCTGAGAAGCAGGCATGGCAGTTAAAGCCTCTAATATATATGGATATGGGACGTTTTTGGCGCGAAATACGTCATCAAGCAGTGCCTTTTTAACCGGACATGCTCCATGGCTCCAGTACCACCCTAGAAGAAGCCTTAGCGGGCGAAACGCGTTGGTGGTACTTTCATGCTGCTGGCCCTGCCTGCTGGCTCTTTATTTGGACATTTTATGTGTTGTGAATACCCTTTGATGTGACCGCTGTCTTGTGATTGTGGTTATGCTTATCCAGGACTTCCTTGTCATTACAGCTACACAGGAGTTGAGTATACTACCTTCATATACTATTGCCATCTTGCAGCTATGATACTGTTTTTCAGTATATGGGTCTCTCTCCTGTATATATCATTATTGATTATTTGTGTTTGGGTCACTGAAGCACCTTCTATGTTTATTGTCATGCACTATATTTATAGTTTCATGCTCATAGGTCCTTTTACAACAGTGCCGCTTACACTGTATAGTATGCCTGGTATATTCAACCACTCTCTGTTTATTTTTTTCCTTTAGAGTTTTATTATTTATTTTCTTCTATTGGTTTATTGTTCATTATCTCCTTATACGACTGGCCGGTTGTGGATCACTATGGGTACTTTGTCCCCATAGTGGTTTCATTTTTTGAGGTTTTGTTCATTATATGTTTTGTTTTTTATGATAGCTTAAATTTTCTTGGGGTTATTTATACTTTTTTCATTGTCCTGTGTTAATTTATTTTGTTTAGTCAGGCAGGGTTTCAGTTAGCTGTTTTTTGTTTTTCATCTTATTTTGATTTAATAAATTACTATTATTATTTTCTGCATTATTTGTCTGAGTGCTCATTAGAGGTTTCTTTTTCTCTCTCTGTGTTTCTATATATATATATCTTTATTTATATAGTGCTATTAATGTACATAGCGCTTCACAGCAGTAATACATGTGACATACTGTAATAATATAAATAACAAATAATAACACGTAATGGGAAGAAGTGCTTCAGACATAATAGTAACATTTAAGAAAAGGAGTCCCTGTCCTGAAGAGCTTACAATCTAATTGGTTAGTATGAGTAACGTACAGAGACATTAGGAAGGTGTTCTGGTAAGTGCATCTGCAAGGGGCCATGGTCGATGTATGAGGTGTATAGTATCATCGACGGAGCTACTCATATGCTTCGTTAAGGAAGTGGTTTTTAAAATGGGTCTTAAAGGTACATAGAGAGGTTGCTAGTCAGATATTGAGGGAAAGGGCATTCCAAAGGTGTGGGGCTGTAAGTGAGAAAGGCATAAGGCAGTAGGGGGCTTTAGACACACAAGGGGTAGAGAGAAGACATCCTTGAGTAGACCGCAAGAGTCAGAATGGTGTATAGCAAGAAATTAGGGCTGATAGAGGGGCAAAAGTGTGTAAAGCCTTAAAAGTGAGGAGGAGAATTGAGTGGGTGATATGGTATTTCATAGGAAGCCAGGAGAGGGATTTCAGCGAGGGAGATGCTGAGACAGATTTGGGAAAGAGTAGAGTTATTCTGGCAGCAGCGTTTAGGATAGATTGTAGGGAATACAGGTGAGAGGCAGGAAGGCCGGACAGCAGGAGGTTACAGTAGTCGAGACGGGAGAGAATGAGGTCCTAGTCAGAATTGTTTTATGATGGATCTCTACTTGGTTTAAAAAAAACATTGATAACTATGATCATCTTAAAATATTTCCCATCAATATTTGGAAGGAATATATGGACACTCTCTTGTTGAGTTTGTGAGGCCCCTATCCTTTTATTGTACTTATAGTATTAAATGAAATTATCTTGTGCTTCACTTTATTACCTTAGATATGTAGCATTTGCATCTATTTTTTTTTCATTGTAAAATCAATCTTCCCTAATTACAAGCATCCCAGTACCATGGGAATTCCTCTCAGTGTCCAGAATAGGGGAGTTCTACTTTATGGCAACATTTATGTACGCTTTATATCATGCAACTCCCTGCATGTTTTCTAAACTAATTGAACTCAGTCACTTGAGTTCTTCTTTCTAAGTTTAAGGCAGCAATCCTCCATAACTATCCCCCCTCCCTTCTTCCAAGTTTGTATCTAAAAGTAACAAAAACAATTACCACATGAGATAATATTTATGTTGGCAGAGTCCAACTAAGAAATCGAAATGGGCTAAATGGATTTATTAAAGGAGATTGCATCTTGAATTTGGTATGAGCTCATTTACAGCAGACCTCAGTCCAATAAGAGGAAAGAAAAACTTTTGCTGACAAGGGCTGCACCCCAAAGAGAGTTACAGGCGTTTTGGGGAGAATGTTAGAGTTTTCTAAGTCACTTTGAAAAAGAAAGGTGGTTTCGATGAAAACACTTTTATTGAGATAAAGATTTTTCTGGACCCTCCAACATTTTCCACATATTAATATGTCCCACTGCTGTTCCTCTGTTCAGGTTGGATGAAGGAACTTTCTATGGAAGTCCCCTAACCCAGGGGTGCGCAAACTGGGGGGCGTGAGATTTTCCAGGGGGGGGGGGGTGCAGCGGTTACAGAAGTCATGACTCTCCCCCATGGTATTTAAATTAAATGGCAGAAGACCTCTAACTTCACCTACCTTGCCTTGTGATGTGTCGTCATGGGAACCCGCCGCCAAATGACGCAGCGGGGTCACATGACATCGCGTTGCCATGGCACCATGAAATCACATGATCCCCCGGCGTCATTTGATGCCAGAGTCGACCGAGCAGGGGGAGGGCGAGCAGAGGAGGAGAGCATGCAGGGGGGCGCAGGGGGAAAACTTTGCGCACCCCTGCCCTAACCAACGCAGCTTGCCACACACAAAATGTTTTCTGTTTAATAAGTACAGCTGGTCTTACAGAACCCAAAAAACGTGTAGTGTACCTGCTAAATCAATACAGTTGGAGGATATGCTGTCAGCAGGCTTATTAGTAAGGTGTTTTTACAGTGGCATTAGTGATATGCTGGTTGCAAAACAAAGCATGCTCTAAAACCTTGCAATGTACTTACTTGATTGCTTTTGTTCCATATTTCCTGTTTCTACAGTTTCATTGTCTGTCTTGTCTGTATTTCTAAAATACATTACTGTACCATATGTAAGTATTTGTAATTATTCATATTGTAATTATTAAAAACAAGAGCTGTACATGCCATAAAACTGAAGATACCAATCTCACTAATAATCTGGAAGTACAGCATACTAGCATCGCTTTCTAATTTTATGTAATTTAAAGCATTATAGCTCTTTCTCGTACTAATAGAGTTTACAAATACTCCAATAATATTTGCCTATAAATAATTCAGTGGAGTTGGCTTTTTCCTAAAGGACTGTATGACAAATACACTAATATACAGTAGTAGCTTTAACAGTCTAATATAATGTGATAATACAAGTGCATCTTTTCTAGTTTAGATATCCCTGATCCCTGAAGTTGAAGTTCTTTGTTTTGCTTAGAATTGGGATCCTTATCAGAAGAGTCACCGGGACTGATTTACCTGTACAAAACCTGGCTTGTAGACAACAACAACTTTGGTTTCCAATTGTAACAGATTCTTTGCTCCAGGGAGTACACAGATGTGAGCTCATTAAAAAGCAGCAGTGAAAAGAATATCCTAAATGGGCAAAATAACTCAAAAAGGAAGCACCTGCAATGAGACTGCTGCAGCCTAACCAGTTTTCTCTGCCACTTCCCTCCACCGAATCACAAGGGCGGCTATGGGTTAAGTGTAATTGGGGGTGTCCTAAGGCAAGACTTTGTAAGGGGGTGTTCACATGTACCTCGTGGTATTGCCGTGAAGCAATCTCTTCCTTTTTTTGTTGTCTCTTTTTGCATTAAAAATTCATACATATGAATTTAAAAAAATGGTGGAACAATAAAAGAAATTCGATGCCCAACATAATAATTTGTCTTTTAGTTGACGTGGGCGTCATTTGTCACAGCTTGGCAGAGGTGCCTTTAAAGGCTGGAGGCCAATTATTTGGGGACCTGAATTATAACAGTGAGTATAATGTGGATCACGTCCCTTCTGGGCTATTCAGTTTGGGGAATGTTCCCCGTTATCATAAATACATCTGTCAGGGCAGAATTTGAGTAGCACTAAGGATCATGAGCTATGACATTGGTTCTCAACTCCAATTCTCAATACCCTCCAACAAGTCAGGTTTTAGGGATATCCCTGCTTCAGCACACGTGGCTAGATCAGTGGCTCAGTCAAAGACTGAGACACTGAGTGAGCCACCTGTGCTGAAGCATTGACTGATTGAGCCACCTCTGCTGAAGCAGATATCCTGAAAACATAACCTGTTCTGGGTCTTGAGGACTGAAATTAAGAACCCCTGAGCTATAGAAATGCCATGGGCTCAAGATCACCGACAGGCAGTCTGGCAAAGGTCATCTGGTTTTGATATAATTTAATAAATCTGTGTCCTTGTTTCCCCAAAGAATCAACGTGTACAGTACTTATTTCATTCAGAGGGAGGGGAGCTCTAGAGTTTGTACAGGTCATACTTATTTCAACAATGTTCTGTATATATAGATGCTACAATAACCACAGGGAGTGAGTTTTTGAATAGGACATGCAGTCTAACCAGTGAATTCATTGTTTGTGTGAGAACAAGCTAATCTCATTGAATCAACAAGCTTAATGATTCATATTGCTGTAGGTTTATTTACCCAAGTAGGAAAGATGCTGGCTTGTTGTTTTTATTCAAATGCAATTCCCATTATTAAGAGCCAAGGTCCTTCATATTTCTACTGGGTAACGGTTATCAAACTTCTTAATTTAGCAATTTCTAAGACAGGATGCTGTATATGTGCGACTGCTTCAAACAGATAAAAGATCAGTATTCAATGCATTATTATGCATTATTATCCTGAAGTGAGCAGTTCCACATCTCGCACAACTCAAAAGCTATTCATTTTCTCAGGTGGATTGCTGTTATGCTCATAAAACCTACAATGTGCATTATTTTTTTTTTTGTTGCTGAAAGATTAGTGGCCCTAACTTGCACTTTTACAAATTCTGCAGCATTCGTAGTTGCTAAAACAAGTTACGTATCTCATCAATCTTACAAAAAGTTTACAAAACAGTGGCTAAATTCAAACCCCTTTTTTATTGGAAATGTGCTGTCTTGAATAAACCTATAAACAGGCACTTTGGTATCACCCATTTCAATTGTATATCATTTTACTGTACACGGTAAGTCCTTTAACAGTAAGCCTTTTCCATCTAAAATCATTGAGTAAAAATGACATTCCTATTATTTATTTAATACCCATCTTAAAATTACGGTACCTCACAAAGAACAGCCTAAATAATGTATTAACTTTGTTCTGCATGGATGAAAAAAAGACACATATTATGCATTGTCTTATTAGAGGAGCAGCAAAACAAAAATAGATATGGATTTGTTCATGTCCCATACCTATGAAAGTAATTACATTTCAGTTTTCTGTTATTAATCTCATCTTAACTGAGATTTTGAAGTAAAATGTTGACTGGAATTTTGTGCTTCGTGAAAGTTGTGAGCTATTTTTATTCAGTCATTGTATAATCATTGCACAAATGTTGTAATGAAAGTAACTTGTTGCACAATTTAATTGTATGAGCTATATGAATTTTGTTTTCAAAGCAATGTCGTCAATCATTTTAATAAAGGAGTCCTTCAGTATATGTACGAATTTCATTGTTCATAGATAAAATATTGTAAAAATTATTTACAACCGATTAAATTTGATCAACTGTTTTTTACATACATTTTTTCATCAAACCTATTCTTTTATTTCATCTATGAAGCACTCTATTGTTGGTTTGCTAAAGGGTATCATAACCTACATCAAATCTGCTTTTCTCCAGGCTTGATGCTAGAACTTTGAATGACATGGTCTTAACAGTATATTTTACTAAAGTACCAATAGTACATTGGGAACTCACTAAAGCTTACTATCCCCACATTAATATATCATAGTCACTAATGTATAAACTGGTATATCAATGGGTATTTATGCCCTATGTTAACTTTCAACTCTTTTGAGAGGATTGGGTTACATTTTACTCTTTCAGGACATCTTGGTCCATAAGGATGCAGTAGGACTTGCATTTGGAGCAATTTGGTTAAATCAGTCAAACAAGTGCAAATGAAATAGGCAAATGTCATTTTCATACATTCATTTCTGAGAACAGTCTAGCACAGGGGTGCGGAAATTGGGGGCATGAGATTTTTTTGGGGATGTGGCGGGTACAGTGGCCCTGCACTCTTCCCCAAAGCATTTAAATGAAATGCTGTGGAGCGCGCGAGGCCTCTGTAACTTACTTACCTTGGCATAGGGCGGAATGTCACATCCTTCAAACCACATGGCTCATATCACATGGTATTACAGCCAATTGGATTGAAGACAATCCCATTGGTTCCTGTACCATGTGATATGTTCCATTAGTTTAAAAGGATGTGACATCACCCCTTAAAGTTATGATGTCACTTTACATACCTCCCTTGGAGATTACGTCACATCCTTAAAAAATTTTTTAAAAAAAAGCTGTTCACATGATACAGCGTTTAATCGGATTGGAGCTGTACCATCTGATCCTAAAATGGACATCACAGCCCCTATATAAGGCCTGTTCCATCTCATTTTAGCTCAAGAAGATGATGGGGCAACTTCAGTTGCTGGATTTACCATGGGAAAAAAAAATGATCGAGTGGACTACTGCTTGCTATGAAAAGAAGTTGGGGAACTCACCAGATATGAAGGTTAAAAAAGTCTTTAATGAAAACTACATAAAATGACAAAACTCCTCCAAAAAGGAGGAGTTTTGTCATTTTATGTAGTTTTCATTGAAGACTTTTTTAACCTTCATATCTGGTGAGTTCCCCAACTTCCTTTCATAGCAAGCTGTAGTCCACTCGATCATTTTTTGTTTCTGTTGCTGCCTGGATCGGAGGTCACCACCGGTTTCACCATTATTGCGGGAGGAATGGATTAGTGGTGACACCTTGTGAGCGTGAGGCTCTACACCACTTCAATTGGAAGGAGACAGGGGTAAGGTTAAGCTTCTCAGGGGGTCACACAGCCTGGTGGGAATCCAACTTCTCTGTAAGTACCACGCTGTAAGTACCCCGCTTCTTATACCTTGCGCAACCCCTTGGTTTTTCTCCCCTCTCCCTGCATCTATACTTATATGTACCGGACATTACTATTATCAATTTAAAAGACTGTTATTTGATTTTACTTACCTTTTTGCTTTTGGAGCTGATATTCTTTTTTTGTCCTGGATTTACCATGGGGTACATTGGATTACAAATAAAGAAGATGACAGAAGAAGATAGAAGGTGAAAGAAGATGAAAAAAAAGTTTTTTTTACCTGATGCTGATCTTCAAGGAGGATGGAGTCGGATTGCAGTGGATGACATTGCGGGTCGAGAGCTTCCTGATATGCAGAGGGTCAAGCTTGCTGTTTTTGAGTACATTTATAACATGCTTGAAGAAGGATGGAAAGCTAGCATAGTAGAGTGAGGAGTTGAAAATATGTGTACAAGTAGGGATTACAATAGGAGCAAGAGGTTTGTGGAGAAGGGGACAGAGGAAAAGGAGTCAAGGAAGGCAGGAGGAGAGTTAGGAATAGGTGTAGAATATGAGGATACAGAAGGGATGCCTTAACGAATGGAATCCACCTTTGTCTTGAAATAGTCAGCAAAGTCCTGAGGTGAAATGAAGGAAGAAAACAGGTAACACATGGTGGTCTAAGTAGAGAGTCAAAAACAAAGAGGCAGCGTGGGTGAGACTTTCAAGTGTTAATTAGTGAAAAAAGTAGGTAGCCTGGGAGAAGGCAGAGATGAAACCGGATAGGATAAATGTGTTGTGAAGTAGGTCAGCGAGAGTATGATATTTCCTCCAGAGGTGTTGAGAGGAGCAAGTGCAGGAATTCACCATATGTGGCAGTTAAGCTAGGGTCTGGGGTTAGAAGAGCGAGAATGGCAGAGAAAAAGAGGGGCATGTAGATCAAGAGAGGGGGATAGGGCAGAGTTATAGTTAGGCCAGAGTATTGATAGACCAGGTTGTCAGTCTGTATTAGAGCTGAGTCAAGGGAGGGAGGAGTGCAAAGTGAAATCAAGAGCCAATAGATTACTACAGCGCAGCAATCTCTGCAGAAATAATAATGGGTAGATGGAGATGGAGAAGGGGAGAAGTGAGAACAGAGAGTTATGTAAGCACTGTTACAGTATGTCATCTTAACTCTAAGCAAAAGTGTGGAAAGGAAGTTCTATCTTTCTCACAGCCTAAAGGTATAGTGAAGGCAAATTACTTCATATTATTTGCACATAAGGTGAAATTGCACATGTTCTTTCATAAAAGGCCCATGTATAATTCCAGTAATCAATCATTTGTGTCCTCATCCTCTGCCATTAACTTACGATTGCACTTGTTGTGCTTTCCAGTAATTCCTATTTGGGGTTTTCAAATAGTTATAAGATGTATTCATAACAAAATAAGGAAAATGAAAAAGACTTTCTGAACTCAATTGCGTTCATAGGCAAATTTGAAATGTAACCATTCAGGTAATTATCTGCTTTGTATATTTAGATGATGTATGTTGGTGATATTAAATAATAATCACCATCATCATAATCTTAATAATCTAATTTACCGTCATTCTTTCATAAATTATCTGCAGAGTTTCTAAATTCTCACTAGAGAGTTTGAGGACCCATGTTCATTAACGTTGTGGTAGCATTTTTGAATGCTGAATTCTACATTGTAACAAGGTGAATACATGTAAAAAAGGGATTTCTGGCTCCTCTAACATCTACTCCCCCTACTCACTAATGTCTTCAGCAGCTCTTAGGCCTCGGGCATGGTCAGCGCCGTGCTGAGGTGCGCTTGTACTTACCTGTGAGCCCCTACAGCTGCAATGAGAGCGGCTTTAGTAGGGGCTCGCCTACGCTTCCGCAAGCGCGCGAAAGTGTAGGTCTTAGCAGAATTTTAAATTTCAGCGCTCGCCGAAGCGCAGGGCCGGCCACGTGAGAGGTTCGCCCAATGAGGGCGAACCAGCTCTGTGACGTCACTGGCCCACCTGCCGACACGCTCCCGGACGGCGCGCTGTCTAAGGCCAGGGAAAGCACCCGCTTTCCCTGAGCCTCAGCGCGCCTCCGCACGCCAGCAGGAACCCTGGCCGAGGCCTTAGAATTACAATAATCATGGATGGTGGAAGGAAGGGTCCAGTTTCTGGTTCAAACTAAAATTGTGTTCTAACATGCATTGTTTTTTTAACCCTTTAAGTGTTGAAGGATCCGCAGCACCATAGTCCCACAGCCCCTCCGGTGCATCTTGATTAAGTGATTGTGACAGCACTTAAGGTGAACGTATCTTCTTTCATTCATCTTCTGGCCAGATCGCGTTCACGACCTCCTCAAGACAAAGAGCAGAAAGTTCATAACAAAGCTTTTACATTATGGGGCCCCTTGAATACCAGACCCTGGACGTGGTGACCACAACATGGAGCATCTAAAGTGGTCATTTAGAATGTGGAGGAGAAAAAAATGAGTAGACTTAGGGGTATATTTATAAACGTGTTATAATTCCGAGTATGGCTTTTCCGAACGGGATCTCCCATTCAAGTTAACAGACATTTCTGTTTATAATGCCGAATCAACACTATCACACTTTATTTAATACACCCCTTAAAGAGTAATTTATTAAGAGTGATAACGTGCTCCAAAAGTAAAAGTGAAAAATAATCTGTTTTACTGTTGCTTGATCACATTTTTCTCTGATATCAGAGCATGTCTTTTGTATCATTAATATTATCATTACATATTTTTTTTGGTTCATGTAATATTTAATTCATTTTGACAGAATACAACGGAAATATACTCAAAAACAAACATAACGAGTTGAATAGCATGTAAACTCAGGTTAAATGAAAGAAAACTCGAAATTGTAACACAACAGTTTTCTCACAAGGAAAACATAATACAAATATAATTCTATAACTTTCAGGGAACATTTATATTCTTATTGTTGGTGGTCAACAAATCACCCAAAAATCTACTCGCCGAACAAAAATCTACTCGCCACCTAGTCCTGCCCCCAACCCTGCCCTAGTCCCACCCCAACCCTGCCCTAGTCCCGCCCCAACCCTGCCCTAGTCCCGCCCCCAACCCCGCCCCACTTTAAAAAAATCAAATAAAATAAATTGAATAAATTACTAGTAAGAACAACATTCGTTTTTGACATAAGTTTATTTATTGTATTACATTATACTACAATTAGTCCTTGTTACATGTGTGTGTGTATATGTGTGTGTGTCTGTGTGTGTGTATATGTGATCTTACCTGATCCGCAGTCCAGGTACCTCATTCCCGCAATGTTATATGTTGGAGGTGAGGTGTTTCTTACCTGTCTTCTGGGTTAGGGGGGATTCCGATGTCTCCTGTGTGAAGCTTGAGTCAGATCTGGAAGTAAGCAGTATAGGTTATTTCGGTGTAGGTTTAGGGCAGTTAAGATATATAGGGTAAGTAAGATATCCAGGTCCAGAGTGTGAGACAGTGTGAGAGAGAGATAGAGAGTGGGTGAAAGAGAGAGTGGGTGAGAGAGAGAGAGTGACACACAGAGAGAGAGCGACACAGAGAGAGAGCGACACACAGAGAGAGAGAGTGACACACAGAGAGAGAGCGACACACAAAGAGAGAGAGCGACACACAGAGAGAGAGAGCGACACACAGAGAGAGACAGAGAGCGACACACAGAGAGAGACAGAGAGCGACACACAGAGAGAGACAGAGAGCGACACACAGAGAGAGACAGAGAGCGACACAGAGAGAGACAGAGAGCGACACACAGAGAGAGACAGAGAGCGATACAGAGAGAGACAGAGAGCGACACAGAGAGAGACAGAGAGCGACACAGAGAGAGACAAAGAGCGACACAGAGAGAGACAGAGAGTGACACAGAGAGAGACAGAGAGCGACACAGAGATAGAGACAGAGCGACACAGAGAGAGACAGAGCGACACAGAGAGAGAGAGAGCGACACAGAGAGAGAGAGAGCGACACAGAGAGAGAGAGAGCGCAACAGAGAGAGAGCGCAACAGAGAGAGAGCGACACAGGGAGAGAGAACGGCACACACACAGAGAGAGCGGCACACACACAGAGAGAGAGAGCGGCACACACACAGAGAGAGATCGACACACACAGAGAGAGAGCGACACACACAGAGAGAGAGCGACACACACACAGAGAGAGTGACACACACACAGAGAGGGTGAGAGAGTGAGAGAGAGAGACACCAAGTCAGTCATCCTACTCACACTCACACTCTCACACTCACACACTCTCTCACACACTCTCACTGACACACACTCTCACTGACACACACTCTCACTGACACACACACTGACAGACACACTGACAGACACACTGACAGACACACTGACAGACACACTGACAGACACACTGGCAGACACACTGACAGACACACACACACACACACACACACACACACACACACACACACACATACACACACACACACACACACACACACACTGACAGACACACACTCTGACTGACAGACCACACACACCCACACACCCACACACTGACAGACACATACACACACACTGACAGACAGACAGACAGACACACACACACACACACACACACACACACACACACACACACACACACACACACTTTGACAGACATATACACACACTCTGACACACACACACACACACACTCTGGCAGACACATACAAACACTCTGGCAGACATACACATACACACTCTGATAGACACATACACACACTCTGACAGACACACACACACACACTTTGACAGACAGACACACTGACAGACACACACACACTGACACACACACACACACTGACACACACACACACACACACACACACTCTGCAAGACACACACACTCTCTGACAGACACACACACACTCACTCTGACAGACAGACAGACAGACAGACACACACACACACACACACACACACACACACACACACACACACACACACACACACAGACAGACACTCTGACTGACAGACCACACACACACACCCACCCACACACTGACAGACACATACACACACACTGACAGACAGACAGACACACACACACACACACACACACACACACTTTGACAGACATATACACACACTCTGACACACACACACACACACACACACACTCTGGCAGACACATACAAACACTCTAGCAGACACATACACATACACACTCTGATAGACACATACACACACTCTGACACATACACACACTCTGACAGACACACACACACACACATACACACACACACTGACACACAAACACACACACACACACACACACACACACACACACACACACACACACACACACACACACACACACACACTCTGACAGACACACACACACACACACACACACACACTCTGACAGACACACACAAACACACTCTGACAGACACATACACACACTCTGACAGACACATAAACACACTCTGACAGACACACACACACACACACACACACACACACACACACACACACACACACACACACACACACACACACACACACACACACACTGACAGACACACACACACACACACTGACAGACACACAAACACTCTCACACACACTCTCACACACACTCTGACAGACACACACACACTACCAGAAACTGCGCCGGGAGTCCCGCTCACCATCGGCGGTATGTTGGAGTCATCGGGGGCTGCGGGCGACATCGGGAGCTTGCAGGAGACATCGGAGGTATGAGGGGGCATGCGGGGTTTGCGGTGGATTGTGGGAGACATTGGAGGTTTATGGAGGCCTACGGCGGCATACGGCGGCCAATGGGGGTATGCGGGGCCTGCGGCGGCAATTGGGGGTATGTGGCGACCATTTGGGGTATGTGGAATCCTGCAGAGCCATTGGGGTAAGCGGGGGTCATTGGGAGGTATGCGGGGGCCATTGGGGATATGCGGGAGACATTGGGAGTAAGCGGGGGGCATTGGGAGGTATGCGGGGGCCATTGGGAGGTATGCGGGGGCCATTGGGGATATGCGGGGCCATTGGGGATATTCGGGGGCCATTGGGGATATGCGGGGGCCTGCGGAGGCACTCTCTGGCTGCTACGGGGAGGAGAAATGTGCTTAGAGAGGCGGGGGAGAAGGGAGGACACTGCTCAGGGAGCCGGAAGTGGGGTAAGCTCCTGCAGCAACATGAACCCGCCTCCGGCTTTTTTATTTTCCCTCCAGCGCGAGCGGGGGAAATGAAACAGCAGAGCGAGCAGGGAAAAAGTAAAAAAAAAAACATGTGTGTTGCTTGGGCCAATAGGAGCTCGCCACGGTGTTAAATCCACTCGCCCGTGGCGTGCAGATGTATAGGTTTGTCGAACACTGCTTATTGTTATAATATAAGACTTTTCATCTTACTGTTTAATCAAGGCAGATTTTAGTTAGCCATAGCCTGTTAAAATGATCACTTTATGGGGTTCCTGCACTAGGAGAATGTCCATCTAATAGTTATCCTAATGAGAAGAAAACTGTTTAATACTTATATTCCATTCTTAGGTTGCACTGATTACTAAAATTGAAAACATATCACAACTAATTTGTGTGTACTGCATGACAACAAGTGAAAGAAATGAATTTAGGTCATAGAACTTTATTGATGGGTCTAGGAACATTTTAATGTGGTGTGTTATATCTCAG